>NC_053127.1:13036275-13096275 GCF_010015445.1 Perca fluviatilis | reverse complement strand
AGTGACTCATGACTGCTCTTAAGTGTCCTTCCAGTCATGCAGGAGGTGTGTGTCTGTGTGTGTCTGTGTGTCTGACATTTTGATTCTTTCCGCTCATTCATAATAGTTGCCCTATTTCTCTGTGTGTCTCTCACTCTCTCATCTATCTTTTTTTGTCTCTCTCGCTCTCTCTCTCTGTTTTCTTTCTTCCTTCCTCTGTCTTTACTCTCCCTGGTCTCTTAACCTGACATTATAAATCTTTGTGATCCTTTTCTTTGGTGCTTTTTCTTTCTATACCTGTCAAACCCGCCGGTGAGAACCTCTCTCTTTTGCCTACCTTTTCTCAAGCGGCTCTGTCCAAAAATAGCTCTGTGTGTGTGAGGGGGGAGATGGTTTGAGGAGGGTGAAAATAGAATTTGTGTGTGTGTGTGTGTGTGTGTGTGTGTGTGTGTGTGTGTGTGTGTGTGTGTGTGTGTGTGTGTGTGTGTGTGTGTGTGTGTGTGTGTGTGTGTGTGTGTGTGTGTGTGTGTGTTGCAGACGTCCCTTCATGCCTTCTAGCTGTAGCTGTCTTGCTTGTACATACAGCATTAGCTCTGCACAGGCAAGTGGTCGTGCACATGCACTCCTGTCCATCCCATTTCATCCTACCTGTCATTGTTTTCCCCATGAAGGAGAGGAAATATTCAGTGTCAGAGAGTGAGATGAGAACAAACAGGGAGCAAGATAGAAATGAAAGGGGTGAGAGGGAGGGTGAGGCAAAGGGTGATGGAGGGAGATGTGGAGAAGAAATGATGGACAGAAAAATGACTGGAGGATGTAGAGAGTAGCAGTGAAGGAGAGATATGGTGATAGAAAGAGATGATGGCAGTGTGGGTTTTAAAAAAGTGAAAAGGGAGTGATGGGAAGAAAGCAAGAGAGAAGAAAGAAGTGGAGGAAGAGCATGAGTTTGTTTTTTGCCAAAGCCTTTTTAGACTTTTTTTATTTTAGGCTTTTTGTTCCCTAGGCAGGCAGGTCTTAGTCTCATCAGTCCACACACACACACACACACACACACACACACACACACACACACACACACACACACCACACAACACACAAAACACACAAAACACAAACACACAAAACACAAACACACAAAACACAAACCCACAGATATCAGGACCATAGAGAAAAGAAAGAGAGAGACACACACACAGGCACAATTGAACAAACACAATACATGCACTGATATACAAACCTCTCTGGACACACACACACACACACACACACACACACACACACACACACACACACACACACACACACACACACACACACACACACACACACACACACACACACACACACTTCCTCAGAGAGATGGCTTGTTATGAAGCAATTTATATGCAAGGATTCTTTATCAAACTGACTGACCTCTGGCTCCTCAAGGAGCTCTGAGCATTGGCCAGTTGTGTGTGTGTGTGTGTGTGTGTGTGTGTGTGTGTGTGTGTGTGTGTGTGTGTGTGCTGATTGGCAAACAGCTTAACTTTTACAGATTGTTGTTTTTAATGCTTTTGTCGTTTTGTGTGTGCAAGCCTACATTGTAGCTACCGAGCACCTTCATCACCTTCACTATTGATATCCTTTCTAAATGCTTTATACATAAAAACAAATGTGTATCTTCATCTCTATATGTGTGTGTGTGTGTGTGTGTGTCCAGATGTTCAGTTACAGTCACTTAATGTCCTGACCGCCAGACTGCCTACTCATCTCGAGAGAGCAATGTGTGTGTGTGTTTGTGTGTGTTGCCTGCTGGGTCTCTGCAGCTACAGTCTCTTAATAATGGATCACCATCATGGCAACTGTTGTAGTGTGCTGACCTTAAGTGCTGCAAAGTGCTGAAAGACACCAAACCACAACCATGTTTTTGCTGAAGTAAATGCACTGTCATCTATAGGGCTGACTTAGGGAGAGGACAGACAGACAGAGAGACAGACCGACAGCAAAGCAGAGGGGTGACATACTTGCAGACAGACAAACAGATGGCAGGCAAATGGGTAGATGGGCAGAAAGGCAAAGAGTCAAGCAGTCACACAGACAAAAAGACAGATGGCAAGCTTACAGGCAGACAGACGGATGGACAGAATGACAAATGTGATGCAGCCAGTCAGACAGAATTTGAAATTTGAAGGCAGGCAGACTAAAAGTCCAACAATCGTCTTTTTCATTCAGAAGAGACCAGAACATGAATCATTTTTGACATTCAACGTACAAATATATGTTCCACTACTGTGTCTAGCACTGATTGATAATAAAATAATTGTTGAGTCTACTGCCAGTTCAGGGCTGAAACCATTAGTCAATCAACAGGCTAGTTATTGCTATATATTTGAAAATAGAATAAGTATCCTTGTAGATGGAATTTCTTTTGGGTTTTGGACTGAAGTGCAATACGTTTAACACATTTAGACCGTATGTGCTTGTTTTCTGGAACTGTATTTCAAATGTTTCTTTAATTTTCATTTGCGGTGGCACCTGCACACTTGATAATGACACCAATTATGCTTTAATGGCTGCGTGAATAAAGCTGAAGTGAAATCTGTTCCTGTGGTCTGAACATTGTCGACATCATCTTTGTATCGATCAACCATATTATTGATTCATTATAAATAACAATTATTCAATATTGGTATATCACTTACAGCTTCCAGGCTCAGAAATGTCTCCACATCTGAACAATTTTTTATTTTTTATTTATTTTTTTGTTAAAGAGTTTGATCAAAGGACTGGATTATGTTATATACTATTTAATCTCATCACAGTTGCATTCGATTACTGATGGAGATTTCAGTGCAGGTTCCCTCAGCTTGACTGGCATTGTTCTCACCTGCCCAAATGAGCAAAACTAAAAGGAAGAAATGCTCAGAAGTGTGAATAAGCTGCTATGAACATGCTGTGAGTGTGAGCACACCCTTGAACAATCTTGTATCAAGTATACGCTAGTATACAGTCTTCGTGCAGTAACAGCTGCTTTCACCCGACCTTTTTTCTCCAGCATCCAAACTGGGCTTCTATGCTGAAGCTTACCCTAGTTTAATAGCACAAGTGTGTGTTACAGATCCTGTGAACTGGTAAATTAGCGGACGCAGGATTTTCTTTCCCACCTGCAGTTTGGTGTCCAGATATGGCTGTTTTTTTTTCTCCCAGGCCTGTTCTGTTGCACATTTCGGAGAACTGTCTCCTTTAAACGCCCAGTCAGACATAGTGCTCTCGGCAGTGTCATAGTCAGCCAATTAATTAGATCCCCAGGCGACTTGGCTTTCCCAGCATGCATTAGTCAATCTTCTCAATGTTTGTCTTATTGTAAATGTTTTGGGCTGACACTAAACTATGCACAGAAAATGTGGCTTACACTAGCTGATGGAATTCAAAAGAGAGCTGGAGGTGGCTGTCTAACCCTTATGGAACCTGTGAGGCGTGATTCAATTTCAGGTTTTAGATATTTATGTTTTTTTTACTTTTCTTCGGTGTTGTCGTATGTAAAGTTTATTGTGCAGGATTGTTGCCCATAGGCATTGATCGATGAAGTGGAATTGAAGATGATGGATATTTTGGATGGATTTGGTTAAAATTCCCATGATTGATATGAGGATGGTAGTAGGGCTGGGCAATATATCGATATTATATCGATATCGTGATATAAGATTAGATATCATCTTAGATTTTGGACATCGTAATATCGTGTTATGACATAAGTGTTGTCTTTTACTGGTTTTAAAGGCTGCATTACAGTAAAGTGATGTACTTTTCTGAACTTACCAGACTGTTCTAGCTGTTCTATGATTTGCCTTTTTCCCACTTAGACATTATGTCCACATTACTGATGATTATTTATCTAAAATCTAAGTGTGAAGATATTTTGTTAAAGCCCCAATTGTCAACCCTAGAACATCGCCGCAATATCAATAACGAGGTATTTGGTCAAGAATATCGTGATATTTGATTTTCTCCATATCGCCCAGCCCTAGATGGTAGTATATGCATAAGAAATATGTGTTTTTATTTGGGCTCCAGGCTGGTGATGAACGGCTACTATGGGTTAAGGAACTGGTTTCTGTTTAGCTTGGTTCCAGCAATCTGATCCCACATCTAAACACTTTTTGTTTTTAGTTTAAGCAGTATTTATTTTTAGCCAGTGGAACGAAATTTCATTCATATGTGCACTCTGTATGTACAGTTGAATGACAATAAAAAGCCATCTATCCATCTCCTATTAGAGATTCAGATAGGTCCTGCGTTGTGCTCAATGATGGCTGTTTCCCACCAAATTGAAAAACATTTGACCAATCAGAGCGTTGTAGGGAGGATTAAGAATGGGATTGTCATCCTTTTACACAGATGACTAGCTACCTACCTATTCCTTTAAAAATAATGACAGGAAAGTTCTGCACAAATGGAAATAAATGTAGATGAGATTGACATAGATGTACAGGTTGTTGCAAATCCACTAGTAGAAATAACTCTTAAATGGGCATATTTAATATTTCTTCAAACAAACAATGACTTGTTTACTGCTAATATGGTCAAATTTAAATTATTTATTTATAATATAATAACAAGAACCTATAACAACAGTTCGGTAGAACCGGGTTTTTCAGTCCCCAACCCTACTCTCTTGTTAGTTTTGTTGCACTCAGTAGGGCAGGACAATTTAACCAGTTATTGTTCTTCTTTGTACGCAGAGTTCGGTGTCATGTAATGTAGCTCCACCCAGCTTTGACCTAACTAGAAGTATAATCAGGAAAAGAAATTTAAGAACACCTATGTGGGTTTGCAGGGCCTTTAAAGGTAAACACTAGGGCTGGGCGAGATGGAGAAAATCAAATATCACAATATTTTTGACCAAATACCTCGATATCGATACCACAGCTATATTGTTGTGTTGACTATTGGTGCTTTCACAAAATATTTACACAATGAGATTTTTGATAAATAATCATCAGTAATGTGGATATAATGACTAAGTGGGTAAAGGCAAATAATAGAACCGTTACAACAGTCTGGTAAGTTCAGAAAATGACATCACTTTACTGTAATGCAGCCTTTAAAACCAGGAAAAGACAACACTTAGGCCATATTACGATATCCAAAATCTAAGACGATATCTAGTCTCATATCACGATATCGATATAATATTGATATTGCCCAGCTCTAGTAAACACTTATGGACTCCACTAGAGTAATCTAGACTAGATTACATTTAACCAACTAATCTGAATTACTTCTCTGATGCTTTCATCTTCACCTTCAGCAGAGTGATGATTATCTTCAAATCAATCACACCAAATCCTGCTGGTTCAGTTATTGCCACGCTGTTGGCCATTTCCTCTGTTTTGTTTGTACATGTGAACGTGTGTGGGTGTGTGTGTACACTGTGCATTGTCTGGCTGCTATTCATTGCCCCCTGGATTTGAGCCATGCGTGAAAAGGAGGGCACTACCCAGTCACATAGCTCTTAAACATAATGTAGTTTGGCCACAGGGCAGCGGATAGCAGGCTGTGTGTGTGTGTGTGTGTGTGTGTGTGTGTGTGTGTGTGTGTGTGTGTGTGTGTGTGTGTGTGTGTGTGTGTGTGTGTGTGTGTGTGTGTGTGTGTGTGTGTGTGTGTGTGTGTGTGTGTGTGTGTGTGTGTGTGTGTGTGTGTGTGTGTGTGTGCCGATGTATGTTTTTACAAATCGTATATGTCTGCATGCTTGGTTCTTCTATTTCTATACCCCGCCACCACAAGGACTGTGTGTCCCCATGGTGGCGTCTGCCTGCTTGTGTGTTTACACTTCCTTGAGAACAATACAACACAGGACAATAGACAAACTTTATACTTGCACGACAGGATCCCCTCTATTAAACTTGAATATTAACAGGGAAAACTAATTTTGTTGGAACAGTTTATCCTAGCTGCTTTAAGACACAGAGTTTATATTCACACCATTAGCTTATTATTTAAATGAATGAGTTCATTAGCAAAGCTAGTTTGGTTTTATATAGCATGGTGATTATAGCAGGATGTAAGGATCTTAAAGTTTAAGGTGGTTTATGTTTTAGCATGTTGTACATATCTCTGCTTGTTGGTATACACAGGTCTGCCTGTGTAACTCTGTGTGCTTCCTGCTGTTGTTCTGACTTTAAAAACAAATTCTTCTTAGCATTATAATATAGTCTTACTGTCTAGATTGATTCCCTTCCTCCATTTTTCGTGATATTACTCTTTTTTTCCCCTTTAACTAATCTCTCTCTTTAAGTCCTGTATTGATCTCTGGATCTCTCCCATCTCCCTACTTCCCTCATTTAGTCAGGAATCCTATTTTTTATTTGTCAGAAATGTTCAGCCAAACCAAAACCACATTATTTCACAATATGGTTGTGTTTCCTTTAGTTTGGTAGTGTTCTCTTCCTCATACAACATGGTTTCATTGACTCTGACAGCTGGCTGCCTCCAGCTATTGTCCTGCTTCAACTCTGACAAAGTGCAGGTTCAGACAGTGCTGGTACAGTAGGGAATCATGATGCAACAAAAACCAATGGTATGACAAGGCAGTTACACACACACAAACACACACACACACACACACACACACACACACACACACACACACACACACACACACACACACACACACACACACACACACACACACACACACACACAGTGCTAACCCTAAATAAAAGTTATTATAGATCAACTCTGCAGGCTTTAGACCTCATCTGATGTTTTATCCTTATTCCAACCAAGACACTTTAAGGAAACCTTGACTTCTTTTGAGTACACTTGAGCTCATTTAAGTCCTTGCTGTAGGGCGATTTGGCCTAAAAAAAAAAAAAAAATCAGATTTAAGGTTTAAATCGATTTTTTTATATAACAGGAGCCTATGATTTCTATAGCCTACTCCGAAACAACAGACATCCTGAACGCCTTTTTCTCGAGTCACAGCCCGAAAACGAGAAAAACTTCTCTGTGAACATGTATCAATAGATTAAGAATAACGTTGACATTTACACGAACTGACGTGAGACCGGGTTGTCTCTCCTGTTTTTTTAGATATTGTAATAAGTTGTGGTACAAATCTGTGTCAACCTGTAGCACACTTTCCCAATGTTTTGTCTGCTGTGGCCATTTCTTTGGGAAGTTTATATTAATGGTTACAGGTAGCCATGTTGGATGAGAAACAACTGCACAAAAATTTCATTTAGGACCTCCTGTTGAACATAGTTAATAATAATGTCTTTACTGTACTTGGACGGATAACACTGGTGTGATTGAAACCTCTTGTCGTTCTCTTTTTTAAATTAAGCCAGCAGATATCACTTCCTCTGCACTATGAAGTCTTGGCAAGTAGCAAAGTCAAAAGTCAAATTAAAAATGGATACAACAATTCTAAAAAGATGTGACTTTAAAGGTCCAATGTGAAGGAATTTCTCCCATCTAGCGTTGAGATCGTATATCGCAATCAACTCTCTCGCACCACGCAGTTCAAAGTACGTATTACAGCTACGGTAGCCTACACGCTTCAAAAAGCCGGTCTCTTGCTCTTTTCAATATCCTTTTTCTTTTTCTGGGCGAAGAAGAAGACTCCTGTTCCTGAAATTTGGATTGAATACGTGTGGTCCTCCATGTTTCCTTTTTCAAACTTGCCGGGGCCGGGAAGCTACGATACCCATTAGCAGCATTAGCAGCACCTGTGAGTTTATCATGTAACAGCAAAAGCGGAGCAGTATGTCCCTTACCGGCTAACGTATTTCAAAATGGCGCATGAATATGGATTGTTTACCCCTGTTCATGCAAATGCAAATGTAAAATTTCAAGCCAAAAGGAATACTTGGAATTGATGGTGGAGGTAAATATTCATGAAAAAGGACAAGTTTGTGAACGGGCAACACAGATTTTGATAATGAACAACTAAACACGTTACACACTGGACCTTTAAGCATTTGAATTCTTGCTCTGGAGGTAGAAGCACGCAATTCCTGTACCATCTGTTATAGCTGTTTTGGCAAGACAGCAGACAGACTTTCACAGACTGTTTCTCTCTCTCTGTCCTTGTGTTTCTTTTGGTCTCTTTCATTTGCCTTTTGTGTTCAGGAATTAACCCAGTGCAGATGTGGAGTCTGGTTCACTGGACTGATTGAGATGGAGCTGTGAGTCTTTCCTATCTTCCCTTTTCTCCTTCATCCACTCCCATCTCTCCAGAGAACAAGAAATATCTCAATCTACAGTCTGGGCTCTGGTTCACTGGACTGATTGAGACAGGGTTGTCTGTACTGCATGAGAGAAAGAGAGACCAACAGACATATAGTAGACATGGAAGCCAAGGATGAGAGAGAGGGTGGAAGAAAAAGAAGAATATCAGGTGGAGAGAAAGAATAAGGCAGACAGAGTGAGGGAGAAAATGAACTTGGAGAGTTTTCTTGCTGTAAGTCTGCCTCGTGCCTCAGGTGATCCTGCTCCAAAAATGAAGGGATGGGGATTTTAAGGAGATACAGTGACATTTCCAATTACCATCACTTCTTTCACTTTAACGGGCCATCGGTTCTCCCCTTTACATACGCATTCAGGAATACTGGGCTGCCACCAGAGCGAGAGGTTAAAGAGACTGTCCTGTCAGTTTACAATCAAAGGTTTAGACCCAATGACAGCAACATGTGACAAAGACACTGAACCCATTACCTGGTCACTAAAGACACCAGCAGCCAGAAAATGCCTAAAATGGATATGTTGCATAAATCAGTAAGTCACCATAAATCAAATAAAAGTCAATTAAGCCAATAAATGAAATGAAAACACAATTACTTGTAACCATCAGAGTCAGTGGTGATGGTTCCCCACTCTGGTCAAACAGCGAGAAAAGCGGCAGCATTGCAAAAGAAACGGTGCAGCACAAAATTCTGAAAAATAGTGTTTAGCAAAAAAATACTTATTTGGCTTGAACTAGTGCTTTTATCATAGCATACACAAAAACTATTTTACAACTAAAACACAGAAAGTGGAACCAGAACTGGGACAACTGCTGCTGTAACAGAGGAAAAAGTAAATTATAGGGAGTGCCACTGAGGCCTGTCTTCACACAACAGGGAATGCGTTTCTGGATTTTCGCACTTAACCAAGCAACGGCTGGTTAGCATTGTCAGCAAACCAAATGAAAACCAAATGTCAGCAGCTAGCCACAAGCTCACTAACATGCCAGTGTAAAAAACATTCCCCCTCTTTGGTGGAGACGAGTCTGGTTGACTGAATACAAGTTTTAATTCCAAACTGAAGTATCAACCATCTGTTAAAAGCTAAACCTGTTGTGAAATAATTGGCATAAAAAGTGTCTTAAGCAAACTATATTAGTATTTGATAGTCAGATCTGCCAACTACTGTGTGTGTGTGTGTGTGTGTGTGTGTGTGTGTGTGTGTGTGTGTGTGTGTGTGTGTGTGTGTGTGTGTTTTCCTGCCAAAAACTGCATGCGCAATACATTAGTATGTGGTTTATAGAATTCAGCCTTCCTGAAGTGTATTATTTACTGTACACCTGTGTTTTTCTCACTGTGACAGTTTTTCCCCTATTGTGACATTTCAAAAAGGCCTATTGCACTTCCCTGACTGTTGATCTATAAAATCTTCTGGGAGCCAGCACTACGACACTACACGTTTCCCCACTCTCAAGCTCTGTCAGATGTAGTTGATAGAGTTCCTTTTGTAAAGCTGGAAGCACTGCAGCTGGGAATTGAACCCCGGTTGCTGTGCTGATGGGTAATAGGAGAAAAGAGACAAGTTTTACCACTGGAGCTACAGTGCGACTTGTGTAGCTAAAATTGCTAATAGATCCTCTCTCGTCTCACAAACTAAAACATTTGTTTTTATAGCATTTTGGAAGCATTCAAATGCATCCAAGCTGATGAGGAATGCGTTTTCTAACCCTGACCTTTCCATTTAAAATGGTGTAGGAGTTTTCTTATATGTAATGCAACAAATCAGAGGTTTCACATTGATGGATGGAGCCCTGCTCAGTTAAACTAATCATGAAAAATAACCCTCCACAGCTGCAGCCACAGGTATAGCTACCAAATATGTGGGAGACACCTGAGTAAATATTTCTGCCCAAAATTGTCCTTTTATGGTTGGTTAAATCACGAGAACCTGATCAAATTTGATGTTCTCATGTATTTAATCCTCCGTGTTTGGTTAAGCCGTTGCCATTTCCGCCACAAAATGCTCTGTTCTTGTAAAAGCTTCTAACAACTTGTAAAGCGACTCATATAGAAGGCCAGTTTAACGAATAGATCCTCACAAGTATTTTGTTTCATTTTTTCCTTTGGGTGGTCAGGTAAAACAACAACTTTGGTACCCTTAAGTGGGCCGCCTGAGAGTTTAATAGGCGGGGGGAAACCCTGAGACGGATCCAAGCGTGCAGACTTGATGTCAGACAGACGTAGCTGAAGGAAGTCAATGGTGTACTTAACCACTCTCCTCAAGAGAGCCATACAGATGGGGGAGAGGTGGAAAAGATGGAGAGAGAAGTGAGAGCGAGAGGCTGTGGAAGTCAATAATGTACTTAACCTTACTCTGCAGACTCCCTGTGTCCATGTTATTGTAAGGAAGGGAAGATGGGGAGGAGGGGAGGAAAAGGGGAAAGTGGAAAAGAGTAAGATGGCAGGACTTGAGAATGGAAATACAGGCAGCGAAGAAGCGCTGTATTTTTCTGTCAGCATAAATGTCAGAGTAGTTAAGTGTGTGCAGGGCAGGCGGGGAGGCAGGGGTACAGGAAGAGCCCCATAGAAGAGGGAATAGCCCAGTTTTACGACCACATAAATCTCCGTTCCCCACACTGAAGGTTGTAACCCACCTCCTCCTCTTTTGGCCTTCCTGCTTCGGTCTAGCAGTACGCTAAATCCTCCTTGTGACTTCTTGACTCTGCCTGCTGCTCTCGTTTGCTTCATTTCTCTCTCTTATAGACTCTCCTGACCCATGCCCTCCCCCCCCCCCTCCTAGTGGCACACTATACATTTTCTTTCTTTGATCCTGAAAGCGACCAGGGCAAGAGATTAAAAATATCTTCAGGCTGTTTATTTTCGCCTCCTTTTTGTGTATTTTTCCTTATTTCTTTTCAATTTAATCCTTGTAGACACTTACATAACAAACCGCTGAGTTTATATGATTTATTTCATCTTGAATCATAATACAGCATCATATTAACAAGGTGTCAATCAGATATTTCGCAATGCTTCAGGCTGTGTATTAAGTTGTGTGATGATCAGACGGTTCTCGTTTTCTTGCCTGAAAGTGCCGGTGAATCATCTTTAGTGGCCCAGCGGGACTTTACTCACATTCTTGACGTGATAATACATGATGACAGCAAAGTGAGAGAGGTGACAAATTAGAGGACAATTGAAGATAAACTGTCTTAATAAGGTGTTGATCAACCGCAAGCCTAGTCTGGCTCAATGGATGTACATTGCTGGGATAAAGCCTGACATTGTGCCGGGTGTCCCTCCTCTTCTGCTATCTCCGCTATCTATCTTGCGAGGGCAAGTTGCTGCATCTGGGGCTTAGGGCTGCTCAGGAGGGTTGTGATTGGTTTAAGGAAATACAAACGAGCCAGAGCGTTTTTCCCGTATCCCAGAATAGATACGTACTATAGCCAGACCATAGGGCGGCACGATTATGGCCAAAATGATAATCACGATTATTTTGATCAATATTGAGATCCCGATTAATTTTCACAATTATTGAAATTTTATTGTCACATAGGCTAATTATAACTGCTTTCACATCCATATTGTGCTACATTCCTCCTTTGTTGAAGGATACTATGAAGCAGTATGCCATTTCAGCTGTTGTGGGACCGCTTTAAAGTTTCCACACATGCGCATTTGTCGTGAAAAGATACAGGCAACGCAATTTTCTGTTCACGTTAACGGCGCACGTTAAAATCCAGTGCCAATATGGCACCAGTGCCCGGTATCTACCGGACGAAACAGCAACGCGGGTTACGGTGCCACTTAAATGTCTGCGTTGCGCTCTGATGCTCCAAAACAGACGTTAGAGGCAACAGAAACATTGCTGCATGTCACGCTAGTAAACACTAATAACATGTTACACAGCAGGTAACGTTAGCCTACTATTAGCTAGCTACAGTAAACAATAATAACACTTTATACAGCAGGTAACGTTAGCCTACTGTTAGCTACAGTAGTAACTGGATTAAACACGGCTAAAATGCTGACAGCTAAATGGTGTAGTGTGACTGTATTTCACTGGAGAGGATTCCAACAGCGGGACGTCCAACAGTCTGCCGCTAAAGCTATGAGCTAACAGACACAAACTAGCACTGGTCACTGCTGTTGTCTGAAAAACAACACCGACTGGACAAAAATGTTGCGTTTACTGGTAAACCTCGGGACGGACTTATGACCAACTGCTATCTGAATATTCCTCACGTTCTGCTGTCCTCTGTGACTGTCTACATCTAGAAACTAAGCTTCGCGGTGCAGGGAACAACTCTTATTGGCTCACGGAGGCACATGATCAGACAATGGTTTACTGAGCTTTGGAAAAAAAAAACTTTGATATAGAGCATTCTATGAACGGATTGAATCATTTTAAATATCGCTTGATCACGTGAATTTGATCGTGGGAAGCCAAAATCGTGATCGTGATTAAAATTTGATTAATTGTGCAGCCATACCAGACCATACTCCAGCACTGACTCGGGGCTATGGAGATAAGTCTGGCAGTGGTAGACTACCACGAACCTAACACGTCGTCGACCCATAGGTGTTCAGTTGGGTGGAGATCTGGTGGCTGTGAAGGTCGTAGCATATGATTCACATTAATTTCATAATCCTCAAATAATTCAGCTTAGATATGTTTCATCACTTATTTATTCAGATTTATCCCTTTTTAATTTGGCATCTGTCTGTATTCGTTCAGACCAAAACATGAAAACGGAGTAAAAAGTGCCATTGTTTGTTCCCTCATTTTCAGTTTGATTCTTCCCACCGTTAGTGCATGTAGCTTTCTCTTCAACTGGTCTTATTGTCTGCAAGTCTCTTGCCGCCACTTTGATTTTAACATTTAAAATATTAAAGGGGTGATAGAATGCAAAACCGATTTTACCCTGTCATAGTTGAATAACGACAGTTCGGTGGGTAAATAGGACATACATAGAAGCTCAAAATCCCATTGACACCCCTTTACTATGAAAATCTCATTTTTTGAAACTGCCGCTGAAAACGGGCGAATCCCAACAAAGCTGGAAGTTGACGTCAACCTCGCAAAAACCGGAACCTTTGTCACAGCCATGGGTGTATTAAGAGAACGGTCACGCCCCAACATTTACATAGGCTACACAACTGACCTGAGATCAGGTAGTTTTCTGAATCTAGCTAGGTCATGCAGATCTCTGCTATTCCATTACAAAATTCACTTCTGAAACTTTTTTATGCGAGAAATCAACCATATAAAGCTCAAATATGGGCGCTTACGAAAAATGGATGGCTAATTGCAAATTTTCTCCGACTGTGTGTCGGAGTTTAGTGCCGGTGTTGGTGCTGCCTGGGTTGCTACATCGCCGCCTCTGACCGCAGTGTCAGCGAAGCTTGTTACGCCCCGCAAATCTTTTACCGCAGCCCGCAGGTTCCAGTAAATCTTCTAATGGGTATGTGTGTTGAGTTATTTAAACAAACAATCGGGGAAATAAACGCCTCTTGTCCGCGAGTCTCATTGATAGAGCCGCGGTGAGATGGAGTCCATCAATGAGAGCTAGCTAGCCTCCTCCTAACTCTGACATTCACAAAAATGCATTCAATTGAAATCCGAAATCGGACAAGTGTTAGCTAAGCTTTGTAAGACCTTGAGGAACCTGTAATATTCATGCCGTGATGAAATTCAAACTGTAAATATAGCTGTAGTTATGTGAAAGTGAGCAAGCTGCGATATTTCCCCATTGTAATGAATGGGACATATAGCAAGCAGCTGCTGGTCCTACAAAGACGCCTTGCGTTCATAAAAATGCCTTAAAATCAAATCGGACACAACGGTTAGCTTTATAAGACATTGGGGAATGATGTTATATAAGTGGCGTGACGAAATTCAAACCGTAAATATATTAGAGTTATGCCGGCAGCTGGCCGCGGAGCCCCGTAGTGCAGTATCCACAAAGGGTGACTTTACCCTGGGTATGGAGCCCAGCAGGCTGCCGCTTTCTCATCAGACTGTGTGGAGCTCCTAAAGTCCGACACGTCTTACCAAATTTGCAATTAGCCATACATTTTTGTAAAACGGCCCATATTTTAGCTTTATATAGTTGATTTCTCGCTTAAAAAAGTCTCAGAAGTGAATTTGGTAATGAAACATTGCAGTGTCTGGAATATGAGATTCTGTCGCTTCTCTAATGTATGTGTATTGGGGATTCGCTCAACCAATCAGCGCGCGTCTCTAATGTGTGCGTATGGCAAGTCGCTCAACCAATCAGCGCGCAGCTCATCTAAATATTCATGACCATACCATATTTGGAAGAAAAGCTCTTGTTACAAATAGGGCCAAAACACAGGGATGCATAAGGGCCAGTAAAATATCAACCAGGCCATTTTCAGCCCAACCAATGTTACATACCCCATTAGGAGACCATAAGGAACAGTGTGAAATACCCTATATAATCATTCTATCACCCCTTTAAATGCAGAGTGTTGTTGGAAAATATAGAGGGTGCCATTTAAGATTTTGCGGGATAAATACATGTTTTTTTAAACACAGTTTTTTTCACCTGAATAGACAGATTTGATGTATTTTTTTGATTTGTTTCTGACATTTTTCTCTCTGGCGCACTCTGTCCTCGTTCTCTGACCTTCCTTCTTTGTCTCTCTGACTCTTTCTTGGATAGCTCTTTGCCTGTAACATCTCCTTTTGTTTTTCTAGTCCAAACTTTTTTTTTTCTTCTTCTCCCTCTCCTGTCTTTACAGACAATTGAGTTTGACTTCCAGTGTCTATCCGCTGAATACAGCAGATGTCCTATAAGCAGCCCCTTGTTGCTATCCCCCCTCTCGTCTCGCATCTTCTTCTCTAGCTCTGAAGTGAGACTCATTCTTCACTGCAAATTAAGTGTTAGAAAAAATGGAAACAGTGGCAACAATTAAAGTGGTTTTCGACTGTTACTTGTGAATTGAAATTCCATTCTCTTTGCACCACTTGTGGATTGAACACATTACACTTGGTATTACTCTTGGAAAACTGGTGTATTTTTGGTTCATTGAAGCATATAGCTGTTGTGTAGATATAAAGTTCACAAAAGCAAGTAACAGTTTTTTTGCTCTTTCCCATGGACACCACTTTTTGACTCCATATGTCTTCCTTTTCTCGGTCGTGTTAAGTATCTTAACACAAATACTGTGCAATGTCGTTGCTGTTGGGTTAAATTTGTAGCAATTTCTGATTTGTTGATTTTGTTGAAAGGTGCCCTGGCTGTGGAGCACAGAAAAGTTATGTTTACATTCAGTGTTCCTCAACAAATGCACTGTGGGTATCATTGAGATCTAAAAAACTTGGTGAATGCATTTCCTTTTTCATATCACATTTCCTCTGCTGCCCTGCCTTTTGCTGACGCACATCTTGTGCACGAGATCCAAGAGAGGGCATTTTTGTAAAAGTTCAAATATTAGGTCACTGTAGCTTGCAGATACAACTTTTCACATACCTTCCGGTAAAATTTATTATATATGGGTCAATTGCATGAGGTTGTTAAATAAAGATGTTCTCATCATACTGTAGAGGTTGCTTTTGAATGTCTAAAAAGCTTGTCTGCTGCTTAACGCTGCAAAAAGTGTCGTAGTTTAAGCTGCTGGAGAGAAGTGTTTTTTTTCTTCTTCTCGTTTATAATGAAGAAAGAAGCGCCTACAGCATTTCTTTGTTTTTTTTATTGATTATTTTTTGGCCATTTTTAGGCCATTATTCGAGAGGACAGCTTAAGACAGGAAAGGGAAGAGAGAGGGGGAATGACATGCAGCAACGGACCGCAGGTCGGAATCAAACTTTATTTATTTTTAAGATTTTTTTTGGGGGGCTTTTTTCCCTTTATTTCAGAGTGACAGTGGATAGACAGGAAAGGTGGGAGAGAGATGGGGGATGACACGCAGCAAAGGGCCGCAGGTCGGATTCGAACCCGGGCCGCTGCAAAGGCCTCAGCCTACATGGGGTGAATGCTCTTACTGGGTGAGCTAGAGGCCGCCACGGTCGGAATCAAACTTGCGGCCGCTGCAGTAAGGACTAAGCCTTTGTACATGGGGTGCACGTTCAACAAGGTGAGCTACCAGGGCGCCCTAAAGCACCTTAAAGCAGATGAAAAAAATGGATTGAAGCAGATGCATAAAATGGGACTTGTTCAATAGCTCCCAGTGAATACAGCATTATTGCAGGATGCAGGACAAGGACTCCCACTGTATGTGAAGAACAACTGTATGATTGGGAAGTTCCCAGGGAGTCCAAGCGCTAATTTTTTTTTTTTTTTTTTTTTTTTTTTTTTTTTTTTTTTTTTTTTTTTTTTTTTTTTTTTTTTTTTTTTTTTTTTTTTTTTTTTCTTTTTTTTTTTTTTTTTTTTTTTTTATGTGTAGTGAAAGCAGTGATAAAAATACGTAACACCAACGCAATGACTCCGACACCACCGACAGTAAGTTGGAGAGAGAGATTCAGGGAAGGAGAGGGAGGGAGTGTGTGTGTGTGTGTGTGTGTGTGTGTGTGTGTGTGGTGGGGGTGTGTGTGTGTGTGTGTGTGTGTGTGTGTTGTTAAGGGGTGTTGTGTGTGTAAGGGTGTGTGTGTGTGTAAGGGTGTGTGTGTGTGTGTAAGGGTGTGTGTGTGTGTGTGTGTGTGTGTGTGTGTGTGTGTGTGTGTGTGTGTGTGTGGTTGTGTGTGTGTGTGTGTGTGTGTGTGGGTAAGTGTGTGTGTGTGTAAGGGAGTGTGTGTGTGTGTAAGGGAGTGTGTGTGTGTGTGTAAGGGTGTGTGTGTGTGTGTAAGGGACTGTGTGTGTAAAAGAGTAAGAAACCTGGAAGTGTCAGAAAAGTGTGTTCATGTGCTGCTGTTGTACGGTGAGCTGCCTGGTTTTAGTCAACTCCCGTAGGGTATTTCTCGTATTCACTCTACATATAGAGTTTCTTCCTGTCTCACTGTCGTCCCTCCTCTGCTCGTTAAGACTGCTCGAGAACTTTTTTTTATTTTTAGGCCTTTTTTTTTTTTAACAGGACAGCTGAAGACATGCAGCAAAGAGCATCAGCGTATGGGCTTCCGCTCTACCAACTGAGCTACCCGGGCGCCCAGACTTTTTTTTTTTTTTTTTTTTTAAACACAGCTACAATAGAAGGATGAATAGGTAGCAAGCTACCAAGCAGCTATTGGAGATTTTTTTTACATTCTGGTGTAAATCTGCCTCTGGTGTCTGCAGGTGAAAAAACGCCACTGAGATTTACACTATCCACAAGAAAAATTGTGGGTGGAAATTAAATATGAAATAACCTTTCTTGTGCAGAAATCTACACTACATGTAACTAAAAACAGATGATTCTTAGAAGGTAGAAAGTAGAGCAATAATCATAAATGAACGTGATATCTGATTATTTGTGACTGCAAACAAACAGAAGTGAATTGAATTGTGGTTTGTATTCATTAAACTTAAATTTGTAGTATTCTAGTGAAACATCAGCTGCTGGAACTGTTTCTTGTGCCTTCTCTCCAGCTGGTGGCATATTGCATTCCACTATCATTTGACTCTTGTATCATTGATAACGTTTTTTAATATTATCATTTTATGATTGATAGTTTTACTTGGGTGGAGCTGCACTGCAGTGAAATAAATGTTTTGGAAGATCACACCACGTCATATTTTCTGAGCTTGTTGATCGCAGACAAATCCTAAAATGATCTGCGCTTCGTCCGTCGCGAGTGCAGTCCAGGAGCTGACTGCGTAATGACCTGCTGCAGAATGGGGCCGCAAATTCAATAAAACCGGCATTGCACATTTGCGGCGTGCCATTTTATTAGTTAATCTGGCTTCATGTGCTTTGGAAGTAATGTTAAGCACATGCAACATGTAGTTCATAGGCTGACTGATTAACAGGTATTAGATGGATGCAGTTTGATTTAAACAACCAGGGAGACGGACTACAGACTGAATATAAAGTCAGACTGGATATAAAGACTCATGTCTCATGGGCTTTATATATCTTATACACAGAGACAGACCGCCATGAAGAGATACACTGCAAAGTGATGGGAACATCTGGCCAGTCTAACACATTACAGACACTGGCAGCATCTGCTGGAAAATCGTTTGATAATAAACAGTCTTTGAACAGCGGTACAGTGTTACGCAAGCACACTTGGCTCTCACAGCTGATAACTGTCCACAAAATAGGAAGATTTAGTCATTGAAGACTGCTAGCGATTTTCATTTAATTTAAAATGTCATATTTCTTGGCTTTTGGCAGTTCAACATGACTAATTCTTGGCATTTTGCGGCGTGCATTTTACAATAACAAGCAAATATATTTGTTTGGCTATTATCCTGACACTGTCATACCAACATAGACAGAAAAGATAGATACATCAGTGAACTAGAAAACAAACTGTTGAGTGCAAGAGTGGACCTCACTTTTGCTTTTATGTCTCCCTAAAAGCTCTGTTGAACTGATTAGGGTTTCAGATATTACTTTAATACTAGGTTAAATTAGTTTATGTAACATAAGAAACCAAAGCAAAGTGGCTTAATCTGCCTTCAGCAAGATTGTAACATTTTAAACTAGATTTTTGTTCTGCTTGTCCAAACATGAATGTTTTTTTTTCTACTGTTGCACACTTTAAAAGTTACTTTTGAAGTTCCTTCAAGCTACATACCTAACGTAAAACATTATATAACGTATTCGGAGTTGTCTTTCGGCACATTGTTTTGTACTTTTAATTCATTTGGGATTTTCTTTCTCTGGAATAAATGCAAAATCAAATTTCTTATTACAGTGTAAGAGAAAATTCATTAGAAAAAACAATGGTTCTTCAATAATAGAAAAGGGAAGCTTCTTTCCAAAAGTTAGTTTTTCAGAAACGTCAGGGAAGGATGTTTTTCTTTGGAAGTAAAAAACAATTCTCTAAATAAAGCTGTGGACTGTCTCAGAATGAGGATCGCCCTAAACCTTTTTACTAAAAACAATGTTTTAACTAATTTCAAATTGAGATATATGGAGATGAATCCTGGATAATGTAGTGATTCAAACTTGAACAAGAGTTTTATTGCAGCAGGGCCACCAGAGGTTGAAGTGACCATGTACAGGCTTAAGTGTTGTGTGGTTACAGGTCTGCATGTATTCATTATTTTACAGCAGGTTTAACAGGCTGTTTTTTCAGACCTGGCTGAGCCACCCTGTGCACAAGGCCATACTCTCGGCTTTATAATTAGCCGTTAGCTGTTAGCTTCCCCTGGCCAGTGCAGCGTGGGCTCCAGCTGCATCTGTTGACTGGAGGTTATCAGGTTTCTAATTGAAGGATGCCCATGATAATTTTGCCTGCCGTGCACCAAGCGGGGCTTTTAATTAACACCGGGCCATGATGGTAACCTCCTACTGTGCTGCGGCCCGTTTGGTTATCTGGCCACACAGTGATGATGTGGTGCAGCCTCAGGGGGCGGGTGGATGTAACCTGCATAACACACACGCACACGCACTCTCTCTCTAATGGAGTGCAGATGCATAAGTACACTCAGAAATGTTGAGCAGATTGGCACACTGTCTCACTGACTATATACACATATAGAGAACTATGACAAATACAATTTTTTTTTTATGTGTTACCTTACTAAGGTACTGTTCCATTTTGAGCCTCCACAACAGCTTCATTTCTTCTTGGCAGAGATTCTCCAAGTCTCTTTGGTGTTTTGATGATGGTGGTGGAGAGCGCTGCTGTATTACACGTCACTCTAAAATCTCCCACAGATGTTCAGGTGTGTTTGAAATTGAGATGTGTTAAAACATTTACAAAGGCACAGATGCACACATGGACACACCTATTTAAAATGCCACCCTACCTTTCTCACCGTGTCTGTGTTTTTTCTGTGGTTTTGATGTGTTGATGCCTTACCTTGCACAGCAGCTAGATTCTCGCAATATCACGGGATCGCGTGGGAATGGCGGGATTACATATCACACGAAAATCCATCTCCTCAGGCTTCAAGTAATGCGCTTGTGTCCGAACAACCAGGTGTTCGACCAATCAGCGTCATGTGAGGCGCTACTGGCAGCTACGCGCGTGGTTTAGGTGTATGACGGCCACAACCGTTTGTTGAAAACAACAGTGGCGGACATGATAGACAGATGGTTCATCCAATCACCTGCCAGGTATTTTTTGAAAATGCCTGCCCTTTACCAAACAGTTTCCAGTGATGGCTTCTCAGATGGTTCCATGTTATAAAGCATCTGGCGCGTCAGGTTAGTGTTTGTCTTGGACAAAGTAGTCTCTCTGCCCCAGTTTACTTTTAAAGGATAAAGACAGGGTTTCTTTCACACACACACAGACACACACACACACACACACACACGCGCACGCGCACACACACACACACACACACACACACACACACACACACACACACATAACACATAACACACACACACACACACACACACAAGTTGTGTCCCACCCCAGTCTGGCGGATCAATTTGAAATAATTTGATCAAACCCACTCATGGCTGTCAATTCACTCTTTTTTTCCTGTCATGCTATGGCAGTGAAAGTGTGTTTGTGTGTCTATGTGCGTGAGTATATAAAACTGTGCAAGAGTTTGAAAAATCTAGTCAATGCAAGCAAAATGTGTGAGATTGTGGGAAAATGGTGGGTGTATGTGACTATGAGCATGCATGTGGCAAATACATGACAGTGTTAGCAGCTTTATATGGTGTGTGTGTGTTGTGTGTGTGTGTGTGTGTGTGTGTGTGTGTGTGTGTGTGTGTGTGTGTGTGTGTGTGTGTGTGTGTGTGTGTGTGTGTGTGTGTGTGTGTGTGTGTGTGTGTGTGTGTGTGTGTGTGTGTGCGCGTGTCGGCGTGTGCGTGGGGTGCGTTCTGCCCTAGGAGCTGTTAGTTGTTTAGACGTCACAAGTAAAATTAGCACGGTGGCAGCACTGCTGTGGTGCCGAGGGAAATATGTTGAGTGGGAGGCAGCACATGCATGTGCTCACGCACACATGCACACACACTTACAGTCACGGTCACAATGTGCTATATTACACAGTATTGGCAAATTTGTTTTCCATTATGCCAGTGTGATGTAATTTAATTGCCAATGTGATGCAATGTTTAATGTTTTTTTTCGCGGTGCAGAGATGAAAATGAGCTTTCGGCTATATCTGTTGCAGTAGTTTTGTGAATTTATTTTTTTTTATAGAAAAACAGCATCAATGAAATTACACACACACTCTTCTGTTCACATACATCGGCACACAGAAAAACACACACAGGGCTGCTGATTGAAGCGGTGGGTGGGATATTTGCTCCAGCCTCTGGTTAATTGCCATTAAGTTGTGTATTAATGAGGTTGTAAAGGACCACAGTGGACTAACTGCTTAACAAGATGCTATTTATACTGTCATTACTTATTAAACCTCTTAATAGATCATCATCAGTCTGCTTCAATTAAAGGCCTGACTCAGTGGTACTAATGCCACGGGCGTCGGAAAAGTCACGGGGAAGGTTTTTCTTTGGCTGCTTTCTTTTAGTGCTTCTCTGCAATGTTTGAATCCCCTACATCAGTGTATATTACAAAGGCCGTGCTCATGTAATTATTATTAATGTTTACCTTGATGAGCAGCTTTTTGATCTCTCTAGTAAGAAACTGATTCCTTGCTGGTTCATGATGGCTGATGTTACAGTGTTTTTATTGTATTTGTATTGTAAACCCTCTCTGCAAAACAAATTCCCCCAATGGGACAGTAAAGTTTCTTTTGGAGTGAATTTGAACACATGCTGTGAACATGAAGTCTGATCTCCAGCCAGGGACCTGTTCTTCATTTCCCCCCACTTTAAATTAATTCACACTCTTGAATACACATTCTTCTTAACAAATCAAAGACAGATTAAGTTTGTCTGATGTTCTGCTTCACTTTGTCTTTACAACTGTGTCACAAGCTGTGCTAAGTTATCCACCAGAAAACAGTTCATGCTTTCTCTTCTGGTCCTCAAAAGTATTTAGTAGAAAGATGTTTGTTATTCTTAATTCAATTCAATTTTCAATTCAATTTTATTTGTAGTATCAAATCATAACAGAGTTATCTCGAGACACTTTACAGATAGAGTAGGTCTAGACCACACTCTATAAATTCCAAAACCCCAACAATTACAGTAATTCCCTCAAGAGCAAGCATTAGCAGTGGCTATTGCGACAGTGGCAAGGAAAAACTCCCTTTTAGGAAGAAACCTCGGCAGACCCAGACTCTTGGTAGGCGGTGTCTGACGGGGCCGGTTGGGGGTGTGATAAACAGTAGCAAATAACAAATATTAAAATTAAATTAAATTAAATAAATTTTACATTTTAATTACACTGAGCATGGTTGTCTTTTTTTCTTCTTCGTACAGGTCAGGTAATGTCGTGGTCCAGGTCATCCAAGAACACAGGCACCAGCAGCACATGGGTCCGCCACCAGCACAAGAAACCGTCAGAGGTAAGTTAGTGTGGCAGCTTGGTTCAGTGACTCAGGCATACACTGTACACGGAAACAGGTTTAATGAAACACAGCTTCTGTTTGGGCATTACAAGCTCACAGTTTTGCTCCAGTTCACTTGCTGTCTGTTATTTGTTGTGGGTATGCTGAATGGTCATAAATGGTCAGATTCCAAAATGATGTCTGGTTGTTTGGGTTGCTGAACACTGGCATTATCTCCAGCTGTTATGATCCAGTAGCTTATGTAAACCCAGGGGAAAGTGACAGGGAAACTCAGGACTGTGAATGGTTTCTGGACAAGCTCAGGTGGCAGAGTTGCTGCGCGGTTGTTTCTTGTGCAGAGCTGATTGCTGCAATGTTTAACTGCTAGGGGTGTAACGGTACACAAAATTCACTGTTCGGTATGTACCTCGGTTTTGGGTTCACGTTTCAGTATGTTTTCAGTACAACGGGGAAAATAAAAGTGCATAAACATTCGAAAGTAGCTTATTGGCCATAATTAATCAGTTAAGGCACTCAAATACTGGCATACTGTCAATTAGAAGAAAATAACAACACTTATGTCTGTAATTCTCCATCATAAGACTCTGACTTGTTGATAATTCCTGAACTAGGCTGCAGCTTGTGCTCGTTTATACAGAGCAGGCACAATGAACTGAATAAAAAGCACTTAGGCACTTTGACCATATGCTTTAATTAGGTATTTTCTATGACTGAGTGCATATCTGCAGCAATATATAGCATTAGTTATTATTTTGGCATGGTCTGAATCTGCAGTGGGAGGCTGCCTGAACGCTGTGGGGAGAAGGACTCGCCGTCTAGTTGTTCAATTAATTGACACATTCAAGTGATGCTGTTGTAAACGAAATGTTCGAAGCGTTTCCACAGACAGACCCGGCTTCAGCTGAACAATGTTTGCATACAGTTTGAAACCAATGGTTGTCAATTGCTATAACAACAATAGATAACTTGTGCGCTGCCAAAACTTTCCGGGTAAAACCCACGCTCCAGAATTTCTGTTCCACTTGTGTGAGTAGTCAACATTAATAGACTATTTTACATGTTTGGGGTCACAGGGCATACTGATCCAAATGTCCAAAACCCTGCACATCCCAACTTGTGCAAAAGCAAGATCATTTTCCTGTCAAAGCATACACAGGGAGACGCATTTAAGTTACCTAAGGCTATTAGATGAATGGAGACCATTTATGGCATCACTACCATGTCTTACACCAGCATACTATCTTGATTTAAGATTAAGAAGCCTTGATCCAGCCACTGCAGCAGTATATCCGTTCGTAACTGAAACAAACACTTCTGTCCAATGTAAATACAGCCATCTCCACCACCACAGCTAAATCAACCAGGCGCATGCATGGCACAGATTGGTTGGCTAAAATACCAGGTTGCTACATCCATATGGTCATGATGAACGATCCCAAGGGCTCTCAAATGATCACCCTGTGGAATAAACTGGCATAATCCAGTTGGAAAATGGTGCACTGAACCAGCTGTGGCAATGCTTTGCCTGCCACAATCACACATTCCTCCCACTCTGTCAGTGAAGTGGGTTCAAATCTGTTTAAGGAGAACTCGTCTCTTGCTGTTTGAGGAGTTTTACTTTAACTATGTGCCATTTGGAACAAATTACATCTACTCCTTAAAAAATTAGCAGGGGAGATTTTTGAACAAAGAAGAGGAGGTAACAGCCTCTGATTGCACTTCTTAAATTCAAAAGATGTTCAATGGAGTACTTAAAACCAAATCAATGAATACCATTTTAGAGGATGCTTTGCTCTCGCCTTGGCTATGATTTCTCCCAATCCTTCCTCCCCAAAATGTCAAAAACTGTCTAAAGTTTAAGAGCCCAAACATTTTTTTTGTGTAACTTTTGAAAGGGGAATGAATAGAGCAAAATGGCATCCATGCCCCCAAACCACCCCGAAGTACAAGTCATCAGCAGAGCATCTGTCATGCCCGTGCATTTGAAGTTTCCTCCCCCTCAGCTCCATCCAGTTAACCACAGGCTGTTGGAAGGTCCTGTCAGCAATCAGTCTCTCGGTAATTACTACTGTAGCTCTCTGCTCTGACCTGGGCCACAGCTGAAGAGCCAGGGGCCATGTTCCCTTTCATAACACTGCCTCCTTGCTTTGCTTTGGGGCACACTGCTCTTTCGTAAAAAGATATGTTATGCATTCATTTTTCTGTCTTTTTCAGCAGCAGTGAATGACAGGAAATGTTGAACAAAGAAAAGGGGTGGGTGACATTTGACAAAGGCTCAGTGCAACGTTTTGAAGTCAAGATTGTGCATCTGAGCTGATGTCGGAAAAGCTTAACTTGTTGAGTATGAAAAGTGTGTTTGCATTTGTCTTTGTGCTGCTGGAGAGATATTGACGGATCATTCGGTTCTCGCTTCCTACTTTCTAACGACTTGCACTTCTTCGGGGCTCTCTTACTTGTTGATTCTTTTGTCTGTATTAATGTGTTGTCCATGTCATGTAGTTATTGCACCTCAGACCTGCAACACTGTCACTATTTAGTTAGTCCAACCTGCCAGCTCTTTCTATTACTTTACAGACAATGGGCAGCAGCCTTGACACAAACAAGAGCAGGTAGCCTCTGCTTTATTTGAAGGAGTGAGCGTGATGTAGACGGTTTTCCTTTTTGACCTGACTAATCAAAAGGAGAATGATGCTTTCTTTCTATCAAAGCAGTAGATCAATCAGGCTAATATAGAGCAGGGAAAAAACTACCACCATCAAATGTCACATTTACATGTGGCTTTGGTGTTGAACTAGTTCATAAGCAGTAATAAAAGTCCACAAGTTGAAAAAGCCTAGCTAGTTAGCAGATGATGCTTATCAGTGCTATGTCAAACTTTGCTGATGGACTGGCTTGCAAGTATTTCCGGTACAATGCATTATGTTCATTAACACACTTGGCTTCATTGAAATACAGGCATATTGTCCTTTTTGTTATTGTGTTTTTAACACAAATGCCAATGTGAATTGGAACTTGGTATTGAATATTGGCTGTGTGTGGAGTTTCTGGTAAGCGTTTAAGAATTGGACATAAATGTTGTTGGTTGATGGTGGCAGCTGGACATCACTGAAACTAAGTGTTTTTTTAAAATGATCAACAAAAAGTAAATCAAAAAAAAAAAAAAAAAAGGGTGATATTTTTAGGCAGTGAAACATTCTCATCAGTGCATCTCTACTGGAAAGAAGATTGAACAGTGGCTCACAATGCAGACAAGTTTGTTGAATGTTACTCACCCTTGGTTAAGGGAGGTGTGGCGAATGGTAAACACTACCGACTTGTAATGACAACGTAGCTCTTTTCTAAAAATGAGCTGTCTCTATTTGCGCCTTTGCGAGGCTTTCACTCCAGCTTTGACTTTTCTTAGAAGTGGTTTAGAGAGCTTTACTTGGTGGAAGGAGGACACATTTAAATGCTTCCTTTTTTATATAGCTGTTTTTATCTCAGTTTAAATGAGGGCTGCGATTGAGGATTTAGAAAATGTTGAAGACAAACAGGAAGTCATCATGACATACTGTACACACACTGACAGCACATATTTGGTCTTGTGGTTAATGGTTAGGGGAAGCATTTGAGCACAAGAAAAAATAAATGTATTTGTGCCTTCGTGCACCTGGCGTAGCTAATGAAACCACCTCTTTAAAAAATAAATAAAATAAAATAAAAAGCACTGTTTGATTTTTATAAAAAATGTTTTTTTACATTTTCAGAAACAAAAAAGAAAAAGAAAACAAGACAATGACAACAACATAATTCACAAGATACCTTAAAGACATACATATAACATTCACATTGAAGATGGGGGATACTTATGAAATACTCATATGTAATGTCATGTAACAAACACTACACAGTCAAGTTGTTGCGCTATTGTTCATATATAAGAGTCCAAGGGGCGCCTACACCATAATCATAGTCTGCAAGGGTTGAAGCTGCATTCTCCATAGAAAGCAAGTCCAGAAACTCCTTCAACCAGTTATATTTGTTATAGCAGTAATAAAAAGCACTGTAATGTAATGTAGCTGCAGTGGTACTGAGTCACCAGTCAGAGTGAGGACTCTTTCTTAAGCAGCTCTCTGCCTTATCCCTTCTGACAAAAGCAGAGCTCCCCTTCTTCAGAGAAATCCCCCTGCTCTCCCCCAGGGGATTATGTGACACTTGTCAAAACACTTCAACATAGGCAGAGGACACACACCCACACATTTGTCACAGGGTGCTATACACTATATCGAGACGGAAACATGAATACACACGCACTTTGCACTCTGGGGGTTTCTTCCAGGCTTGTGGTATTGAAACTTTGTATCACATACTCGGACAGGGAAACGTCTGTATTCAAATTCCTTGTTTTGTCTTTTTTTTTATCTAGTTTTTTTAGTCTGAAAATCAGTCGTCATTAGGTGATCTTTACGGAGATGCAAGTAGTTATAGCGTTATAAGTGTTTGTCTATGATGTGTCTTGATGTTTTTTTTTTCATTCCTCAAGTGATAGCAGAGCTGCAGAAAATGAATACAGATGACGATCTTTTGAAAATAACAGCAATAATAGCAACTGGCCCCGTTGTGCTTTCTACACCCCCTTTTTATATTTAGTAACTTTCAGTTTTTTTCTGTAAATTCCATAGCATATCTAACCTCACCTGTCACCTGTTGTTGGGCAGATTGGAGCCTTTGACTTAATGAGTATAGGATATGCACTTTTGTCTGCGCAGCCACACTTAATAAAAGGTCTCCAAATCTGATCAAAAGTATATTTAATGACCCTTAAATCTAATACTAATGATTGTCATAGATGATGCAATATGGGGCAATTCACCATTTTACAGCCTGGCAATTTTGGAAAAAGCTGTGACTTGCAGTTAGTGCAAAAGTTAAAAGGAGAGTGTGTAAAAGAACTCATTCACAACTGGGAAGTGGAGCAGGTAAGTGTTGGGAAAATGCACTAAACCAAAAGCAGCACCTTTTTTTTCTAAATGTGTGGCATTATGGACCTTCTGTGTGACCTTTTGGTTGATGTCTTCCTTGCAGAATAGTATGTTTGCTTGGTTGGCTGAAATGACTGTAGAACAGCATCCAAGCCAATCAAACTAGTTACTACAGTAGTTTAAGGCATGTTGCTTTCCTGCTCATTTCAGTGGTGTGCTAAAGGCTAAAAGGCGCTGAGCTCAATATTACCTGAGCTGACTTTACTGTTACCACAGCCTAGAAGAGGTTGTTGCACCATGGGAGGAAGGAAGTGGTCTTGTAGGGGGTGGCAAAAAAAGAGATAAATGCTGAGCAGGTGTGAAACTCTCTATATCATCGTTACATGTGCATACATACAGTAAGAGTGTGTTTACTATAGCTGTGAAGTTGCAAATAAAGTGTGCATGCAGTTGTGTACTGTATATGCAACTGTACTCATAACAATCTGAGAGTCACAGTGTGAAGGAGAGGTGGTAGCTGCACCACTTTTTCAAGGCCTGTAAATGGAAAACCAGAACCCTTTAAAGATTATGAATTTATAAAAACTGAATATGCATGTTGTGTTGGTATTCAGTGGGTTGTACATTTATCTGTAATGCACATGTAGTGTTCATACAGCTTTTGGCTCACTCTTAAGAATTGTTTTTATGGTAAGATGCAGGTTAATATATGTTAAATATTAATAACATGTTTGATATGTCCTGCTATATGATTTTAATGGACACCTGTCAGCCAGTTAGATCCTTTTTTTTATGGGCATAGTATTTAATGTTAACATCTTTAATAACAAAATATTTAAGGATAGTTGCACCTAACTTGCCAAGATGGGAAGTTTCTCTGTGTTCATTTGCAATTGTCATTTTGTCATACTCATAGAAGAAATTGTGTCACATTGTGTGGTGAAAAGAAGAAGTTGAAAACACTAACAGCAGATTTCACAAAAATCAGTGCAAATGGGTTACAGGTGAAAAATGCCAGTGGATATCAGTAATGGTAAGTAATCATCAATAGTTCTAAGTAATCTGAAGAAAGAGCAGTAGTTACAGTACAGAAAGTAAGCCTTTGAAAAGCCTGAGTGTTTTGCAAGCACTGAATTCAGTGCTGAAGTTCAGAACAGCAACCCATTGCTGAATAGCCCCTCATCTTTTTCTTCCTTATTGTTTGCAGTTGTCAAGGTAATATTGCAATCAAATTAAGACATTGGAAAATTTCCTCAGGGTATTGACGAGCTCTGTGAATCATTCTCAGGTGTTTTTAAACATCAGAGTCATCGTTCCAAGGGAGCTGTATATGCATCCAGATGTGCAGATGTTATAGGTTGATCACTGTCAAAGAGGCAATTGCCTTTATTGTGTAAAGTCATCAACATGCTTACGAGTTCTAATCCTCTGGAGTATTGTTGGACTTCCACATGTATTAATGGTTAAGTTATCATGTGTACAGTTACAAGTGTGTGTGTGTGTGTGTGTGTGTGTGTGTGTGTGTGTGTGTGTGTGTGTGTGTGTGTGTGTGTGTGTGTGTGTGTGTGTGTGTGTGTGTGTGTGTGTGTGTGTGTGTCCTAGCAGGCTAGCAGCTGTTGTAGCTCATTACGGTCTGGTAGAAACAGCTGTGAAACTCCATGGCAACCAGATGCAAACAGCAACAGGAATGCACAGAGTTGGTGTAACAGTTTCTCTCTTACTCCATGTGCCAAGCCCAGTGAGCAGATGAGCAGCCAGGATGGATGGTGGAGAGCTTTGCACATACCATCCAGGAGATGAGCGCACGCACACACTCACTCACTCACTCACTCACTCACTCACTCACTCACTCACTCACTCACTCACTCACTCACTCACTCACTCACTCACTCACTCACTCACTCACTCACTACTCGCGCTCACTCACTCACTCACTCACTCACTCACACCCCATATCAGTTGGGTTCACTTTACTTACATATTGACACAATTGATTAAGTATTGATCTTGCACGGTTTGTTGTTGGAGTCTAAGTGGCTAGTGACTAGAACCAACGTCATTCAAACGCAATATTCTTAGTTCAACCAGACTAGATATTAGCGACAATCTTAATGTATAACAACACTCCACCATGCAAATGACACGGAATTACAATTTTTTTTACTAAATCAAAGACTTTGATTTTAACATGTTTCTGCTATACTACAGTATTTTTACTTACAAGTGGCTATGTATGATTCTTTTAATTTTGTTAAGGCTTTTTGCCTCCAAAACTTGAAAAACAATGTATCTCATTCATTTTATTACCACGGAGAATTGACTATTCTTCGAAAGAAATCAGCAATCTGTTTATCAAAAGGTTCGGGTTAGTCGATGATAGGATATTGATGACCGATATGTATGATATTGATATTAGATATCGCGGTTATGTGATTTTAGATATCGATTAGTTGTATAATCGTAATATGGAATAAGTGTTATCTTTTCCTGGTTTTAAAGGCTGCATTACAGTAAAGTGATGTCATTTTCTGAACTTACCAGACTGTTGTAACTGTTGTATTATTTGCCTTTACCCACTTAGTCATTATATCCACATAACTGATGATTATTTATCAAAAATCTCATTGTGTAAATATTTTGTGAAAGCACCAACAGTCAACACTACAATATCGTTGCGGTATTGATATCGAGGTATTTGGTTAAAAATATCGTAATATTCGATTTTCTCCATATCATCCAGCCCCGATGTCGGTCCGACGGAATCAAAGAGTGAGGGCTTTTTTCTAGACCTCTCGTGCTGCACTGACATTCAACAGTGAAACAGAGAAAAGCATCGATGGGCCAGCATGCAATCTGTTCACAAGACATGCTTTGTCTCTCTTACATATTAAAGACAAGGTGTTACAGTGTGCAAAGTCATTCTTGTGAATGCACTGAATCACTTACTGTAGTACTGTACCAGCAGATAAAACAGATTGACGGATAAAAGAAGTGAAGTACCGCAGTTGAAAATAAAATGACTCCTGGACCACACTGAATATCACAGATTGATGATATATTACTGCAAGAGTATCTGACAGTGGGTTTTTCCTTTTTTGAAAGAAAAAAAAAAAGATCTTTTGATGAGTGGTTGTTACTTAAAATGACTCAGAACCTCTTAGCGTTAGAGTGGGCGTTAATATGAGGCCAGCTGAGAAGTTGCTGTGTTATTATAAGACTCTGCAGACCAACTCCTATTCACAAGTTATAGGGTTTATTTTGGCTTGCACACAGTTACCAGATGGGTGGAGTTTAGTGAATCAGAGCAATTTAGAAAAGTATATAAAAACTAACTGACAGAATATTGTTCTGTGTGACAGATACCACCCAGCTGGCTCTTCATGTAGAGTAAAACAAGCTACAGAGTTGTCCAAAGCTATTGAGACTTTTGATCTGCTATCTTGGGTCTGTTAGTGATTTTTGCTTCTGAAAGTTGCACTTCAGGTAAACATGCTGAGCTTCAGAGCAGGCAGCTACACGTTGACGTCTATTTTAATCAACTTTGTTATTCCCTATTAGTAAATTCTGCTGCTAAAAAGCATGCCAACAGACTCAAGTTGCAGTCGAGGCAGACATGCAAAGAAGCATTAATCATGTAGTTGTTTCGGTTGTTTTTCAGCCACACATCTCCAAAAGTAGGTCACATCTCCATCCCCCTCCCCCCAGCCATTGCTTGCCATTTAACCAGATCGTCTGCCTGAGCCTGCCATACGAAGAATGATATTTGCATCGGACTCCATGGGGGGAAATTGGCGTATTGCTCCCGCTTCTCAAGTCTCCTTCACTTTTTCTTGTCAGTGACCCAGTTTGTTAACCTTTGTTTATTATGGGAAGGTTTTCTGAGCATGTTCGCTGTATCTCTCTTTCCCCCCCTCTCCGAAACATCTCGCTTCATATTCATGATTTTACACACACATTAACACCTGCCAGCTGCAGAGTACAAGCACAGCCTCCACTGAGCAGATCCACTAGCTCCGCCAAGTAGCCCCCACGGTTTGGGGGCTACATGGCTTGTTTAAGCCACTTGTTGTGTAAAAAGCTTGAATTTTTATATTGTAATAGAATGTGGGTGTTTTTTTTCTTTCTGTTATGCCTTTCATAACTTCTTATAATTGTTGACTTTATATACTCTCTATCAGCAATGTTTTGCTTAACATTCATGCTGTTGTTACATGATTTAGAACGAGCGAGGTGCCCGGTACATTTACTGTCTTCGACATGTGGCCATTTACTAGCTCCAGTGAAGCAGTTTGGAGGTTAAATGCCTTGCCAGAGGACATTTGGGAAGAAGAGCTTTTCCCTAACCAGACTCCAGTCCAAGAAGCCTCTGGCTCAAGATCCAGCTTACTTAACCTCTAAGCTGCTACCGCATTCTTGTATATTGATTTAAATTTGTGGACAAGCTGCACAGATGATCAACTCTGCCTTTATTTTTTTTCTTCATGATTCCTCTTTCTCAGACTAATTTCTTTGAATACGTGATTGTGAACATGAAAGGAGGGCAGAGTTTTAGCTTGCTAGAGGCCAAAAATCACATCTGTTCAAACGGCGGATCGCAGTCAGTCAAATCCTTATTGAAGCGGGAACAAAGCCTAATTGCATGACCTTTTTTGAGTGAAGCCTTGGCAATCAGCCTGCCCTTGGCGTGGAGGGGAGCGCCGTGGCTCCACGCATCGTTCAGGCCAGGGGCTTGTGATGAGGAGCTGGCGTTCAGAGAACTCTCAAAAGGACTTGTTCACTGTCTCGTCTCACGCTAATGAGGGCCACAAATTGTAGGCTGAGTGGCTTTTCAGAGCTCGGCAGTACGAAGTTGGGCTAATAGCTACGGATGTGACATTTCAGATCTAAGGCGGGAGAGGGGACCATAGAAAGAGCAAGAGGAAATCCTTTTCACATTCCTATCAAATCCTTTATGTGATATAGAGAAGACAAGTGTCAAGTCGGTAAAGGCTGTTGATGCGAGGGATTCAGTTTGGCGAGAGATAATGTTTCTGCATAATAACGGTGACTCCCTTCACTGTTGCTTTTACGTCTCCTTTCCCTCTCATCCGTCCCGAGCTCAAGCAGCCGTGTAGCGAGCGCACTGAAAGGTTTCTTCGGTCCTGTGCTCTCTTTGCCCTGCATGAGGCCTGTTCTGCAGCGCCACACAAAGCATAAGCCGCCTTGAGAACTACGTCTGACTCCATAGACGGTGAAAAAGAGAAACCGATACTTTTGAATTGCACCTCAGGGCTCAGCTGTGTAAATCAAAGGTGGGTTGGCAAAGAGTTTGCATGAATCCAACCAATTATATCATGAAAAGGTTGTGATGCAAATGTGATATTTTTGATATACTGTATGTGTAAACTAGATTTTGACATAATTCTGCATGTGTTTATCAAGGTTTGTAGTAAAAAAAAAATCAAGTTTTTTATTCAGCGCTTTTATTCAGAATTCTCCTCCCATACTTTTTAAGAACAGAAGTATTGTTTTTGTTTTATTTTATGCTTTTGGAGATCTTTGATTTAAGTTTGAACAACCCTTTGGATATTTAGTGCTCATATCTTCTCATGCAAACTATGCAGTTCATTATTTTGTTCAAATCTAATCTTTGCCTGAAATGCAAAGCATTTGTCCTGGAAAAGATACCCCAGCAGGTGTTTTGAACAGTTGTTTTCATGAGCTCATAAGCTGTTGAAATGTTGAACCACTGTTGCAATGCATCAAGATCGAGAGTAGCATGTTATGAACAATGTCATGGATATTTACTGTAAGAACACCTGGGCTGTGTGCTAATCCAGTCTTGATTATACTTCTGGGCAGTTTCTTGGCTGATACGGGACAGTTTCTCAGTGCTCAATTTGTCTTCTAGATAGCCTATCTTACTGTGAAGGTACCTTTCTTCCTTTTCTGTCTTTACTTTTCCATTGCGTTTTTTTCTCAGACCGCTTCGTCCACCGTTCAACCTAGTTTCCAGACTTTTAAAAAGAGTTCAGAGAGTGAAAAAAATGAGGCGAAATAGAAAATCCAGAATAAAAGGCTTCTCCTGGAACAACATCAGGAAAAGATGCAAGCCAGTTGAATTTCTTTCTTTTTTAGCAAGATGATGCATCACACCGGACAGGCTACATGTGCATTTGTAATGTATTATCCTTGATTAAATTCTTATATAATTGGTTAAATTCACTATATTCTTTTGGTATTGCGGTACCAGATTCCTGTCTTGGTGCATGTTGGAGAGATTGTGTTCCTTGCTGAAATCACTGAGTCACTGCTCTCCTCTCTCTCATCAACCCCTTTCTCTCCTTCTCTGTCTTTTTCTCACTCTTAATCACCCACTCAACACACACACACACACACACACAAATAACATACACACACACACACACACACACACACACACACACACACACACACACACACACACACACACACACACACACACACACACACACACACACACACACACACACTTCTCCCTGAGTCCTGTGGACCTTTTTAAGCAGCCAATCATTAGAGCCTGTCCCTGTGCTGTGATGTGGCTGCTAAAATTAGCCTCCTCTCTCTCTGAGTCGACATCTGCCATGACGCACTGTAAGAGCCAGGTAGCCATGATGCTCAGAGGAAGAAGAAAATACTCTTTATTCCTTTCTTTGCCTCTCTACTCCCCATTTTTTCCTACCCTCTCACCTCCTCCACATCCTCTTCCTTTCCTTTCTTTTCCTTCCCTTTCCTTTCCTTCCCTTTCCTGTCTAGTCTGCTTTCTTCCAATTGCTTCTTTCACTCCGTAGGATTGCTGTCATCTTTACCTTAGAGTTTTTCTTTTATGTCTTTATGTCTTTCTTTTACTGTCCTTCTCAGTCTGTCAAGTCAAATGTTACCCATTTGAGGCTCTGGTATGAGGTCTGACTCACTGTACGTTGCTGCTGGTTCTGCTTCTGTATTACTTTTTGACAGTGCAGAGTGACTATTATAAACCTTATTCACCAGAATATGCCACCATGCCAGAGGGTGTACGTAGTCCTTCACAGTTCAGTCAGTACTGTCATGGTTTTATCCTCTTGGCCTTTACTGTCCAAATCCTTACAGTATTCAACTACATTGTCTTAAAATGATTTATTTCCTGTTATCTAATTTCTTATACTGGTCATTAAAACATTGAATAGAAAGGAAGCTTTCTATTTGGCTGAGTAAAATAAGCTTACAGTTTAGATTTTCAAGGACAAAAAACATGCACACATGATGTTGAAGGTAGATGTAGGAGAGTCGTCGTGAGCAGATATTGACACTCAGGGTAGTCAAAGATGAAGTTTGGAGTGATGGACTTTTATTAATTTCTTTCCAAATTAAGGCCCATAGGCAAAATAATCAATTAACAAATCCAAAATTAAAAAAAAAAATGAAAAAAAAAAAAAAAAAAAAAAATAAAAATACTTCCACAAAAATAAAATAAATTGACGTGAGAGTCAAAACTTATTAAACAATACAAAGTTACAGCTGTATACAAGTTTGACTTTTTTTCACTAGTCACCAGAGCCTTCACTGACTGACGTCCTTCCTTCTCTAGCTCCTTGAGCAACTGAAACTGACAGCCTATATAGGCCTGTAGCACACCCCTGAAATTGTAACATACCAACAACAAATAAAATACAGGGGTGGCTAAGGCGAACAGACAATAAAAGCTACAAACAGCCAACAATAATAGATCTAGTAGACTAGAAATTTACTGAAGATTTATACATGACTCACCAAAACATTTCATTAAGCCACAAAATACTTTAACAGACAAAATAAATAATTACTCAAAATTACAGTCACTTCCTGTTACCCCGGATGTAATAACGTCATTTAAACCCACCGATCGCGGCAAACTTTCCTTTAACAACAACAGAGCAGACGCCGGTAAGCCACCAAGACTACATGTTATCCTGTTACCTTTTAAACTAAATAAACAGCAAATTAACATAGACGTAAGTGTTGTGTGATTATTATAAATGATGATGTTTATGACAAACAGTATGTCAGTATGTTCTGTATTTTAAACAGAATATGATGTATTGATAAATATAGCTATAGCCTAGAAATCACCGCAGTATTAGCTGTAAATATGTGCACAAGAACTCTACGGGATTACTGTGTGGAATCAAATGAATGGCAAGTTTAACAGATGATTTGAAACGGAGCATACGATACGTAACAGAGCATATTGACATGCTAACAAAACATACACAGGCAAAATTTAAACTCAATTTTTGTGAGCTAAACTAGGTAGCGCATCGCTACCGTGACGGCAGCTATGCCCCCCGTCACACATGACAACATGCATTGTTGTTTTTTTATTTACCTCTTGGAGTCACTTCAAGTATTTTTTATTCATTCACACCTTACTCATCTGTATATCTGTGTTTATATACTGTCTGTTTATATACGGTTGTTTATTTTGTATATACGGTTGTTTTATTACTGTTATTATTATAACTAATTCTATTCTGTTTTTCCATTTCCTATAGTTTGTGTATATTTTTTCTCCTATGTCTAATTAATGTGTATTTGTGTTATTCAGATGTGTGTACATTTTTCTTTTGAGCTGCTGTAGCACAGGAATTTCCCCAGTGTGGGATTAATAAAGTCTATCTTATCTTATTTTATGTCCTTGCTGTCTCCAGATGTTTCCAGATGTTTTTCACATCATTTCTGCATCGGACAGCTTTTCTCTGAAAATAAGGTGTTCTGTTGCGGGACAGCTAGTTTCCCTTATTCACAAAAAGCCATAAGCCAAGTTCTTTTCACATTTGGTTGTCTCAGGTTAAGTTGTCTCAGGACGTATTTAGGGCTGAGATGTGTCTGTGTTTCTTAAAGCTCCGTTTACAGCGACACATCTTTTAATCACTGCTCTGACTGCTCATACTATTCTATTCTGCTATTCTGACTTCTGTGCTCATAGAAAACTCACATGCCAGAAAGCATGTTGCATTACTATGACAACCACAAACTGTGAGCTGTCATGTCATTAGCTGCCTATTCATCAGGGGTTGTAATATGGTTCATTTCTTCCATTTTGATATTTTTGAAAAGGTAATCTAAAAATGTTCATGTTATTGACCCCTGATTTATAGTTTCAGAACTTTCATCAGGAATTTTTAATCAGAAACGTCATAAATTGGGTTTCATGTTTCATTTCCGTTGATCTCATTATTACAGTTTAGTGTTATAATTATGCAGCTTTGGGTAAACACATTTTTTTGAGTTATTTATGATCTTTTGGCAATAAACACAAAACTATGGTATACTAGCTCATGTTCAATTGATTTATGTTGCCTGTTTTAGTTAATAGTTGCTATGACTTGATCAAATCTTTTGAAAAACTATGTTAGTTATGAAAAATGCCGCTACTTCATTGTACATTCGGTATGTTGAGCTGGACTCGTGCTGCCCTTATGGGTCCTTTGCACCTTATTGGGTGCTGATAACTATCGCACCACTATTGCACCCATAATCTCAGTAGAGAAGGCCCTCCAGAGTTTAGCAGTCTAATAATAACAGCAGGATGAAAAGTGAACAACCGAGCAGCCTCTCTTTCCTCTTTCTATCAGTGCTCTCATCCCTTTGAAAGTCACACATGAACAATACTGATTGTTTTTTAAGATAACCAGTGAGTCTAACGGTAGTGTGGGATATCAACTGGCCTTTAAAAGCACTTAAAGCACTTTGTCACTGTGCTTCAAGAAAACTGGCTCAGCACCATAATAACAAGGCCTATTGTGTGTGTGTGTGTGTGTGTGTGTGTGTGTGTGTGTGTGTGTGTGTGTGTGTGTGTGTGTGTGTGTGTGTGTGTGTGTGTGTGTGTGTGTGTGTGTGTGTGTGTGTGTGGACGCTGGCCTTGGTGTGCACCTGTGTCAGTGTGTGCAATGTATGTGTGTCAGTGTGTGTTTATCTGCACTTTCAAAGCGTTTTTTTTTTTTGTTTTGTTAAATGTATTTGTGTGTATGTCTCGGTTTATGTGTGCGTTTCTTTCCCTGTATATGTGTGTTTAGTTGTGTCAATACTCTACATCTATGTGTGTTTGTGTCTGTTTACATGAATGTGTGTTTCTGCTTTGGTGTCGATGTGAACATCTATAAGTGTGTGTTTCCTGGTTTGAAATGTCAGATTTCATCATCTATGGTTTCTGTTGTGTTCGGCTCATGTTGAAGCCGACTGCTAATCTATCGCCGCTCTGCAGATGGTCAGAGATTAGACTCATTCCCAAAAATAAGACAGAGAGGCAAGCGGCCTGATACAGCAGACAAACAAGCAGATTCAAAGCTCGCAGAAGCTATAGTTTACAGAAGCAGGTGAAGATTGTTTGTGGAAGAGTCCAGGTTTGAATAGCCTGTCCAGTTTGTTTGTCTTTATGGCTCACTAATGCTAACCTGACTCCGCCAGATGGATTGCTTCGCATTTGCTCGGCATATCCATCTGGGAACTTTTGGGAAGGGGCGAAAATACTGGTTAGCTGATTGGATAAACCATCTGTCTATCACCACCTATGTTGGTGTTTGACGGGCCAAATCAACGAATCAGATCAAACTCTTGCCGAAACCAGTCAGGAGAAGAGCAAAAACATATTTTCCTCCGAGAAAAGCCTCCAGTGCCGTTTTTTTGCTCTTCTTTCAATGAAGGAATACTTTCTAATTTGGATAAAACTTGCGCGATAGCTACGCTCATCTCATCCGTGGAAGCTGCCATGTTGTTTAGACTAATAGTCGCTTCTCGTTGCGTCACACCTAAACCCGCCTCAAAACCAACGCTGATTGATTTGATTGATTTGGGTGACCCTCCCCTCAACAAAGAATAAAAAGACATGACCCTCCCCTAATTTCCTCCGGTGGTCCATTCCATAAATACCGAACAGTCACTTAGTATTTGTGGCGGGATGAGTAGTAGTAGTACTTCTTGTGGCAGTAAAACACTATAAGTGGTAGCAGAAGTACTTCTACTAGTACAAGGAAAAGTGATAGAATTAGCAACAGTCAGTCTTTGATAAAGTACTTGAAAGCAATACTTGAGTAAAAGTACAAGTATCTTACCAGGAAATGACTTTGGTAGAAGTTAAAGTAGAGTAGAAGAGTAAAGAGTAAAAGTCTTAAAGTATCTGATATATACTGTACTTAAGTATCAAAAGTAATCTTCTGATATTAAATGTACTTAATTATTAGAAGTAAAAGTTAAAAAAAAACTTTGATTATAAACTTTATGGCCAAAGGTGTGTAACGGTATCTTCATCACCACTGCGGTCGGGGTGGTCATCATCTGTTACCATGGCGGCAGAGTCTGCAACAGGTGCTCCCATGACACTATCAGTCATTATGCTTCCTCCTCTTCTTCTTTAGTTTTGGCCTATGTTTTTCTTTTTGCCACTTGGCAACAAACAGGCATTAGGTCACCAACTGGAATGGAGGGTGCATTATCTTGGCAATTTAGGAGCAATGATTCGCCAAACCGGCTTTTTTCCAGTTTTCCAACAAATTACTTCTGATTTGATTTTGTAGTAACGAGTAACTAAGATGCTTAGGGGAAATGTAGTGGAGTAAAAGTCTACATTTTATTTAGGAAATGTAGTGGAGTAAAAGTAAACGTTTCCGGAAATATAAATAACGAAGTAAAGTACCGATACGTGAAAATTCTACTAACTACTGTTTTCTTGAAGCTGGGCCCCATTTCCCCATGCATATTTGTCTAATAGACTGATGTGACCAAAAATCTTTGAATTTGGTCCAGTATTGAGCGAGATCGCAATGACGGGCCGGCGCAAACCGAGCTTCAATGTAACCTAATGGTTAAGAGCCACCTCATCCACATTGTCGAAATCATTTAAATATTGACCAATTACAGTGAAAATCTTTTAGATAACAGGAGCCTATCATTTCTGTAGCCTACTCCGTAACAACAGATTACCTGAATATTACCTGCCTTTTTCTCGTCTCGCATTTCATTCTCCACACCGCTGTCTTCGGACAAAAACTCACATCCTGAGATCCATAATGTTATCAGACACTTTTAGTAACATTCTGAGCCTGTCAGTAGCAAAAAAAATCACTTTTATTGCACAAAAAGCAAGGCTCTACAATTGCCCCATTAGGTTACATTGAAGCTCCGTTTGCGCCGGCCCGTCATTGCGATCTCATTCAATACTGGACCAAATTCAAAGATTTTTGGTCACATCAGTCTATTAGACACAAATTTATGGGGAAATGGGGCCCAGGTTCAAGAAAACGGTAGTTACCGTTTAAGTACAATAGCGAAGTATTTGTGCTTTGTTACATTAAAACACTGGCAACAGTGTTGGGAACAGTAGAAATCACGTTAAGCTCTTAAATTTCCCTGTCCTTAAAGTCTCAATAAGCATAGTTTAATAATAACATATTATTATTATTATTATTAATATGTTACTGTTCATTTTATTATTATACTATAACATTACTACAACAGTAGTAGTGGCAGATTTTATTTATAGAGCTTGACAATATACATATTTGGAACCTGAGTAGGATCAGTATTAGTTTTGATAGAAGTAAATAACTGTTTCTAATGGTTGGAACAGCAGCACTATTAGTAGGAGCATTAGCAGTAGTTGTCATACATCTTATTAAAACTTATAGTAATACTATAGTCATAGTTTTATTATTAATAGTAGTAGAGGTGATAGACAGGAATTCTTGAACACATTGCTCTCCCATGAATGCACTAGGAGATAAAAACCCCCATCAAAACCACACACAGTTGCAAAGGAAAACACACATGGGCATTCATACTTTGTTGTACATAAACACACACACACACACACACACACACACACACACACACACACACACACACACACACACACACACACACACACACACACACACACACACAAAAAAACAAAACCACAGCCCCTGCTCATGTCATCAGTCCAGATCTAGATTGGACTTAATGAGAGCTCTGCATGCATACAGCCCATAACTCAACATAGCATACTGACCTACTGACTGACTGACTGACTGACTGACTGACTGACTGACCAGAGGAAAAAGTGTGTGTGTGTATATTTGAGTATGTGTAAAGCTATGTCTGTGTTTGACTGTGTGAGAGAGACTACTTGTGTTTCTTTCATCATGTTCTGTGTGTGTGTGTGTGTGTGTGTGTGTGTGTGTGTGTGTGTGTGTGTGTGTGTTTCCCTGCTCCCAAAGTAATGTTGAACTAGAGTTTCTATGGGACTTTATCTGAGCAGCTGAATCTCATCTGTTCAGCTCAGTGAGAAGTCATCGATCACTCCGCACTGCATGATTGCATGGCTTGTGATGCAAACCAAACTGATGACGGAACCTTTTTTTTTAAATTATTTTTTTACTTAAGTTATTGAAATGCAAATGAGTGTGATGTTTGCATCATGACAGCCTGTCACATTTTGGGAAATGAGGCAGCGCAGGCTCTAGACAGATAATAAATGTGATTGTTGCTGAATCATGGGTTTGGAGACAAAGTTAATCATTTGAGTTTTAGGATTCCCAAACTGAATGATCCAGCTTTTTCAGACATACAGAAACTGCACAGAAAAGAGCAGCAGGTGATTCTGGTGTGCAGATCATTGTAGAACGAGTAAATTAAGAGAACCTCACTACAGCATTTGTAGCAAATAATGAGGTGTTTTCATCTTGTTGCAGCAGAATAAAAAGGTGTAAATACCTGATGAGCAATGCACTAAAATTGCCACAAGCAGCTAAATGCAAAGGATGATGGTGATGAAATATGATTTAATTGCACGCTAAAGGGGATTTTTATGTCTCATCTGTTGGAAATCTACTGTATTATTCCCCCCTTCTGCAGGAATTGATCATGATTTATCTCAAATTTGGAAAGCTGAGTGGAAATGGCAACATTCATGACAAGTTCCTCAGAACAAAGTTATTAAAGTTGATCGATGCGGAAAATCTTTCCAGCAAATAAATAAATTGTGTGATGAATGGAAAAAGCAATGTACTTTTTGAGTAATTGTTGACAGAGTTTTGATGGCTGCTCCAGGCTTATTGCACAACAGTCTCTGTCCACCAAAACCAGCCACAAAAGACATTTGTGCTGTCCCAAACATACATAAGTCTTCGTTAGTTGATCTGTTATAACACAGCATAATGCATTTCTTTGTTTTTGTCTTTGCATGAAATATAACTGACATTAACTGACTCTGTAGAAGACAAACAGATGACTCGAATCGAATCAGCGTTTGAAGGATTCTTCATTTTTTGACTGTGAAAGCTGAGGGAAATGCACCTCATTTGTATTTCATATTTTGCGTATTTACCTGGAATCGGCGAATGCTCGTTTGCCCCTCTACCTGTCTGACGCTCCCCCTGTATACCTGAATGTCTCATCTTTTTACAATGCTCCTTTTCCATCTGTCTGCCTGTCATCCATCGCTGAAGCTGGGTGACGCCCAATTGTCTGTCACAAAAAGAGTAAAAAGAGGGCGAGGGCGGGCGGTGGATGAGAAGAAGAGCAGGATGGAGGTGAGAGAGAGAGAGAGAGAGAGAGAGAGAGAGAGAGAGAGAGAGAGAGAGAGAGAGACCAGGCAGAACATAAAACTGCAGGAGCTTGTAATAGTGTTTCCTACACATTAATTAGCTGCAGTCATTCCTGTACAAACACACAGCAATAAAACTGATATACGGAGATCCTCTCAGATCCTCTCCTCCTTTTCTCCTTTTGCCTTTGCTCACCTCTCTACTCATCCTGTTATCTCTATTACTATTTTCCTTTTTTCTCCCTTTTCATCTTTTTTTCTTTACCTCGTCGTCTCCTAATCTCTTCTCTTTTTTTATCTCTTTCCTTCTCTTCCTTTTTTATACCCTCTCCTCACTTCGTATCACCTCTTTTTTGCTATCCCTTCTCCTTCTCTCCTCCCTTTTATTCTTGTTGTCTTTCCTTCTTCTTCTTCTCCTCCTTTCTTCTCTCCTCTCCTCTTTTCCTTTCCCTTGGCCTCTCGTCTCCTTTTATTTCTTCTTGTCTCCCTTCTACCTCCCTGCTTCCTACCTTTCAGCCCTTTCCTCCTTTTTTCCTCCCTTCTCCCTTTTCCTCTCATCTATTATCTTCTCTCCTCTTTTCTGCTCTTATCTTCTTTTCTATATTTTCTTCCCTTCTTCTCCCTAGTTCTTCTCTCTACTTCTCCCTTTTCCTCTCCTTTCTTCATTTTTTCTCTCTTTTTCTTTTCTCTGCTTTTATTTTTTCCCACTCTCCTATTTTCCCCTGTCTCCCTCTCTTCTCCTCACTGGTGGGGGTTATGGAGAAAAAGCAAGTGAATGGTAGTGGAAGGGGTGAAAGAGACAGAAAGAAAAAAAAAAAAAAGGGAGAAAGATTAAGGAGGAGTGGATCTCCCTCTGTCTCTGTCTGTCCTCCTCTTGTATTGCTGAAGGGGAAGGCAAGATCCATCATGGCCTTGGCTCACACACACATTTTAAACACTCAGACACACATATTCACACACATAAAAACCACACACAGTTGTAGAGGAAAACGCACATGGACAATCACACTGTTGTACATAAATAAATACACGCACAGTTAAACACACACACACACACACACACACACACACACACACACACACACACACACACACACACACACACACACACACACACACACACACACACACACACACACACACACACACAGAGCCCCTTATTCATTTGCATTATTTATTTGTGCTGGCTGGCAGACAGTGGAGGAAGCCAAGCAGCAGAAGCAAGGATGCTGCTTTTTATGGACACACACATTCACACACATAACACACAAAAACCACACACAGTTGCAAAGGAAAACGCACATGGACATTCATACTTTGTTGTACATAAATAAATACACGCAGAGTTAAACACACACACACACACACACACACACACACGCACCAGTTTCATCTTCGTTTGTCCTTGTCTTTCATCTCTCTTTCTGAAATGAATATCACTCTCCTTTCTCTCATTCTTGGTGATTTGTCTTCTCTCTCTCCTTTCTCCCGATTTTGTCCTCCCTCTTCACTTAGTTAAACATCATTCTCCTCTCCTCTCCTCTCCTCTCCTTCAAGCAGTCTGGTTTGAAAGTTAGCTCCTCTGCGAGTCAAGACAAATATACAGCATATTACTGCTTGCCTTCTCTTAACACATTCTCTTTATCTCTCTGATTCTGTCTCTTTTTCTCTATGTTGCAGAGCAGCTGTGTTTCTTTCCAACTCTTAAGCAAACAGAACGCAAACTTTGAAGTAAAAGGTTGACATTTGGGGTTTTTAAGTTGGCTCCAAATGAAATGTGTCAACAACTACTGATGCATTGTTATGAAATGTGGTCCACACATTCATGTCCCCCTCAGGATGAAACAGCCATCATGCTGTGCCATCATTAAGTCACAATTTTTTGTTTGTCCAATACTTACATACTGATATGAACTATGTCATGGAAAATCAATCAAGAAACTTTCTTTCTGTCTCGGTCAGTCTCTCTCTTGCGCTTTTATTTGTAGATTTTTCTTCATAATATTTTATTTACTTCTTTTCCTCTAACAGCTCATTTTAGTTCACTCCACCCCCCCTTCCAGCTCTCCCTCTTCTATTTCCCTGTCATGTTTGTCTTCTCACAAATCTCTTTTTGACACTTTTGCTATTTTGTGTCTCTTAACTCAAAATAAAGTAGGTAAAACATCCACATTTGGGGACTCAGTGAGAGAAGAAAGAGAGAGGGAGGGATGGATGGAGGGAGGGAGGGAGGGAGAGAAGATGGAGAGGTTAATGGAGGGACGGAGGAGGGAGCAAGGGAGTCGGATAGAGGAGAAGAGCTAATAAAGCAGGGATAAGGAGGCTTAGAAAGTAATGATAAAATGTAGAGTGAAGTCATACGGTTGATTTGTGTGTGTGTGTGTTTGTGTGTGTCGCTCTTGTTTTTTTCAGTGTAGGTTTGTGTGTTTATGTGTGTGTGTTCTTGGCTGATGTCCTTGACTATATGACTGATAATATCATTGCTTCAGTTCCCTGTTGGAGCAGACAGAGTGTGTTTTTGTGCGTGTGTGTGCGTGTGTGTGTATGTGAGACACGTCTGTTAGGTGTGTCTCTTCACATTATGTGTGAAAATGATTGTGTCTGCTTGAATACACACACTCCCTCAGGTCTTTAAAACACTGCATCACACACAAGCGCACCTTGTTTCTTTTAATACAATCCTCCTACATGCACATTCTTTTAATCATTTATGTTAGTTAGCGTTAACCTGTGAAGGTCTCCAGGTTAATATCAACAATTTGGTTAATGGTTACCGTGACCACAGCACTTGAGCTTATCAGTCCTTTCCTCTCTTCTTCCTCCTTCCTCTTCCTTCTCATCTCTATGCGTTCTTTGTCAGTAGGTTATTCTCTATTGTCTTAAATGTCTCCTCACTTGCATCTTCCTTGCATCTTAGTACCTCCGATGTAAGACGTGAGGAAGAAATGTAATGACAAGATGTAAGTGAGGGAAATGAGACCATCTACTGAACGAAGAAACACTTTTGTACTGAAATGAGCCTTTCTTCCCTCTCAGCATCAGCTAAAGCAAGGCAATGAGGAAGAAAAAAAAAAAAAAAACTTATGTTACTTTGCACCCAAAAGTAAATTTACAAAACGGTCAGAAAAACTGCAGCAGAAAACCACTCAAACATCCAGGGGGGGATTAAAAAGACTACAGAGGCAATGACTTAAGCAAGCCAAAGATATGGATCAAGTCAATACTGCAAAATGAGGGATTAAGGCTTTGCTAGACAAATGCTACTCAACGTTGTTCCGCATCTGTTCTTCATACTCTTCACCTGCCAACGTTTAGTGTCAGGCAGCAGTCGAGGCAGAAATGCAAAACATGCATCATTTTGAGGCCACAGTAGATCTATGTTTAAGCTGATGTATGGAATGATGCATGGGCATGACAGTTTTTTATTTATTTTTTTATTAGTAATGACTTTATCATGAGCAGTCTGAGCCTACAGACTGTGCGGATATGTGAGGATCCTCTTCACCTCAATCTCACCTTCTAAAGACACTCAGATGCAGAATTTTGCCCTGTGCACACCCCTAAACGAGTGTATACATCTTCACTGTTTTTGACCATTTAACCAAACTTTTCTATCTTCCTCTCTTCTGTTTTTCTCTCTGTGCAGGTATTTCGTACCGACTTCATCACGGCAATGAAGCTGCCGGACTCGGCCCAGCTCGGCCCTGACGACTTTTACGTGCTCTCGGACCCTTGGAGACAAGAGTGGGAGAAGGGAGTGCAGGTCCCTGCCAGCCTGGAGGCCATACCAGAGCCCGTGGTCAGGTAGGACAGAAACCGCCATCAAGTAAACGAGGATAGCAAATAAAGTGTTGTGATCTGTTTTAATAGTGATTCACTACTAGCCAGCCTCTGGCAGCAGAGACATGATGTCACCATCTAAACACACTGGCAGAGTTCCCACGGTCACAAAGATCATGGAAGGGTTATGAGATTTGAACTTTTGTTTACCATGACTAATACTTGTTTTGGAAAATTGCCAAATGGTCAGTTAACTTCTGGAAACTTGTGAAATTTGAGATTCGAGTTGATGCAACCTTGAAAATGTAACTTTACATTCAATGTGACAAAATGAGTGTGCTAAGATACCAGAAGGAATAGTTTTTGCTGAGATTATCCAACAAATGAATTTTTTTTGATACGCAGCTGTCGTACATCAATCAACATTTTGTAAATGTTTAGAAAAGATTTGGCATTGATTTGATAGTGTGGGAACCCTTTACACAATTAAATTGCCTGTAATTACACCTATTGGCATTATATATTAGTGAATGGAATACATGCACCTACATGCAGAAATTTACAAGGATACAAACAGATCGTCGGCTTTCTACTCTCTAAGTGATTTGTACAGACACACACACACACACACACACACACACACACACACACACACACACACACACACACACACACACACACAGAAAAACACAAGGAAACACAGAAGTAAGCTGGTAGGCAGATGTGTGCAGGCATGCACTTCGACCCACTTATATTCACTCATACTGTAGATTAGTCTGGGCACGCTCTTTCTCTCTCCCCCACTCTCTCTCACCCAAGTAGGTTGTTGTGGCCCTCTAGTACTACTGCAGCTGCTTCACATACCCATGTGGTTTGTTTGGCGTTCTAGGAACTAATGAAAATGCTCAGACTGCCTGGTAATGCCTGTTGGATAGACATGTCATACTGGGGGGCCACACACACACACGCACGCACGCACGCACACATGCATACATGCATGCACGCACGCACGCACATACACAGACAATTATCCAGTCATGGGAAATTTGGTCAAATGTTCTGTATCCATGAAATTTTTTTTTACCTGCTTGAAGAAAACCAGATGCGGAGGAAGCTTACTCTCAACAAAAAAAGACAAGTAAACGAAAAAGTAAAAACTTCTTTAACTAAAATGCCATCGCAAAGTGACATATTTGGTTGCATATTAAACAGTCAGCTGCTAAACACAACTCGTTGAAATTGAAAGGCTGAGTAATACTGCGGTAAATGTTTTCCACCTCTTTAATTTGTTAGAGTGAAAGTTTAAGGCCTTTGTTCCACTATTTCATGCATTTTGTCGACCTTTTCCCCAATCCATTCAAGGACTAAAGTGAAAAAGAGTCACTGTGTTGCAGCAAGTTAAAAATCCATTACATAAGTTCATTCAGTCAGTCCATTTTAAATAAGATTTTAAAAAAAATCTTATATTATATTTCAAGGGTCATAACAGCAGCAAAAAAAACGTGTTTGGTTGGTGATTGAGTTGTAAAAACTGAAAACTGTTTTGCCATGCTTAATAGCAACTCTGACTGGGCAATTGAAAAAGAAAAGAGACGCCAATCAGATCCAATAACATAAAGTAAACACTTCAAAATACAACAAACAAAACGTAAATCAAATCTAGTGTTGCCAAATGAAATGGCATACGTAATGAGGAAACAAGAGAACATGAAATGCGTCTTTGACTATCAAGTGAAAAGGCTTGCAAAAGCAGTTTTACTAAAGAGGAATCAAGTTTCCATAATAGAAAAACTAAAAATGTGCAGTTCAACAAATAAATGACTTCCTTAGAGTCTTAATGAGGGCAGAAGACAAAGGTTCTAAATAATAGAGATGAAAATACGAAAGAAATCTGGATCATCCTTATGATTCTCAGATTTGAAAGGATAAATTTGTCGCCCTTAATGTTTACATTGTGTAATAGCGTAACCTCTCAGCAGACACACATATGTGACACACGCACACACAAACAGTATGGAGCTAACAGATTAAAGAGAGCAGAAGGCAGAGATAGATGGGCAGATTGGGAGAGAGTGCAATGGCAGAGATAGATAAGGATAGATGGATGAATGGGGTCTATTATATTATCTTACATGCGATAGGTTGATGAAGTGATATATACAGTGATGCTGAAATGGAGTGATGATGGATAGATGGGGAGATAGAGGAGTGAGGGGTAAGTGTGACTGAGCTGATGGTCTCTGTTAGTCTTTGACAGTGATTTGTCCATCTTTTTCCTGTCGTCTGTCATCTTGAAGCCACTACTTCTCGCTCTTTCCTTCTTTTCCTTCCCTCACTCTGTCCTTTTGATATGTTTGGGCTGAAATCACCAGCGACTTCCTTGGTTTTACCCTTCCGAGCCCCTGTGGTCAGGCAGAATTAGTGGTAGGAAACATTATTCCCACACAGGAAGTGATGGCTTTTCAGAATTCAGAATTAGGTTAAAAAACTCTCTATAAGCAATCAATGAGCTTAACAAGGAAGGAGAATACATACACAAAGCTCTCATGATTCAGTTAAAAAAAATATCACAAAACTGCCTGGTTGAAAACATTTTCTTTTGTAAAATGTGTTGAAATGTTTCCGGCAAAAAAGGTCAAAGTTGAAATTGATTGGACTTTTGCAACAGACAGGGGGGTAACAAATACAAAAGTGCTCAAAAAAGCCGTTCTGATCCTGAATCGGCTTGTCCTTTCAGCAAGGGGCTTAATTATTCCACAGTAGATCTGATCCATTGTGTTATAAAAGGATGTTCAGATATCCGCTGTAAAAGTATACATCGTCGAGCTGAGAACAAAAGAATTGTGGCAAGACTTTCAGTGTAGTCATATGGCATAAAATGTGGTGGGCAGTGGATGGACATGGTTGGACTTGCTCTCCCCATAGCAAAACATCGGTGCAAAACATTTATGGCGAAGATTGATACAGCTCATGTGTGTGTTTAATATAAGGCTACAGCCAGCAGCCGGTTAGATAGCTCAGCACAAAGACTGGAAATGGGGAAACAGCTAGCCTGGCTCTGCAGGGCTCCAGACTAACCTTTCCACTGGTAACACTGGTGCTACTAACTATTTTGGTTGGTCGCACCAGCACATGATTCGGTTGCACCCTTTTTGTGGTACAGTGGTACATCAGTCCCTGCAGGTTTTATATTTCTTACTGTTAAAAAAAAAAAGGCCCAACAGAGACTTCTTTTTGGGGAAGATGAAATCATTCAGCGTGTGCAGGACTCTGATAACTTTGTTTTATTGAATCAGTCTTGACATTTTGTGGTGTGGTACTGTGGTCTTTCAGTGGTCAGCAAGCGTAAGCTAACAAAGCTGGTAAAAGTAGCGCCTAAGGTGGTTGGGGTACTGGCTACCACAGCTGCAACATATATATGATAAACGGGTCAGGGGTAAGGCTAACCACATTTTAGGCTACCTATGTTAAGAACTAGACGTGCCAGGAATTCTTTTATTCCTGTGGCTATTAGGAACCTGAATTCACATGATTGACATCTCTTGAATTTTTTTATACAGTATGTGATTATTTATTTAATTATTTATTCCTGTCCATGTTCATTATGACAGATTTGCCTGTGTACTGTCCAATTAGATACTGTCATTGGTTTTGGGGGAAGGAGGGTCTCCATTGATGTGTTGATGTGTGTCCTGTGTTGTATTTACAATGTTGTTGGCATTTGGTGGTGCTGCTTTCTTTTTCTGTGTATGTGTTTTAGACGTCCTGCTGCACAATAAATTTCCTTTTCTAAGGATAAAGATAAAGCTTAAACCGCGTTGACCCGCACGGGTACTGCGTCAGCCATTGTGTTTGAAAGTGGTACCAATCTTCTTCACCGGCTCAGTCGGGCTCTCATGCCTGCGCTTTCATTATCAGTGGCGTCTGAGTCGGAACGTCTCGTTGTCTCTCCCTCCCCACCAGCCTCCTCTCTCTCCTGATTATGCTTTTTAAAATAATCAGCTTGGCTGCTTCATTTTTGGAACACGGTAACCGCTGAATTGATTGTTTCGTAAAGTTCTATGCATTACATACGTGCATGTGCATGGCTCCTTGTGCGTAGGTGGGTGCCGGCGGGGCACCAATGATGATGTTCATCATGCACTTGCATGAATGCAACCAAGTGATATTTGACCTTTACGAAAAAATTGTAGCAGTCTGTAACCCTGCTCTGTCAAATGGTAATAAAATCTGCATACCAGCACCTCTACAGTTTATTAATCAATGTTATTTTTCCTTTAAGGTGACATGGTGCTTCTTTGACTGCTAGGTGAAGAGGACGCTGCTTTTACTCTAAATGTTGCTTTATATTAAAGAGATTTTGCTAACCAAAAAATAAGAGTAAATTGAGGTAGTTTCCCTCTCCTGCCGTCTCCCTCTCTCCATTTATGTCATGTTCCTTTTAGCTATTTATGTCCCGATCCACCTCTCCGGTTTCTTTTTTTTTCCTCTCTTGTCTATGTCTTCATCTCTACATCTCTCTTTTTTCCTGGCTTCCCTCCTTCCACTCCCACCTTCCCCTCTTACTTTTGCTCTAGTTTAGCCAGAGGCGCAGACACATTTTTCTTTTTCTAATTTTTTTTTTTTTTTTAATGAATAATGACATCATCTCCAAAAATTGTTGGAGAGGAAAAGGGTTGCGGGCCCTGTCTGGCTTTGACAACACTCCTCTGCCACATTTTTCTCTCTTTCTTTGGACCAATTTGGCGGCTGTGGCATTATTTTTGGTAAAACTGTTGTGGCGGATGGTGAAGAGGTCATTTTGGTTTGATGTTGTTTCTTCTGGGCCTCTTCTTACCAAATCACTGCAGGAGAGACTCAGGCAATGGAGGAAGATGAGGAAGATAAATAATCTTTAGCTCTCCATTCCTCTCTGTCTCCCTGTCCTTTACTTTCTATTCCTCATTCTCCTCCTCCTCTGTCTCTTTTTTCACTCATGTTTGTCTATATCTCTCTCCACCCACTGCCCCTCATCTCCTTTATAATTTCTCCCTCTGACTTTCCTCTTGCTTGTCCCCCTCTCTGACCGTCCCTCCTCCCCTTTGTCTATTTTATTTTATCACTGACTTCCCCCTCTTTTTCATTTCTCTCTCTCTCTCTCTCTCTCTCTCTCTCTCTCTCTCTCTCTCTCCCTCTCCATAGTTGTGTCGGGGCTGAGTGGAAGTAATTAGCCATTGCGTAACACTGGCTATGTACAGACAGTGAATAGGGCTTTGGCAGCAACGCGACAGCCTCGGTCCCCAATGAGAATGCCGAGCCGTAGAGGGAAATAATTACACATACACATGAGAAGATCTGTGCCTTTTCACAAAATGAAAGAAATTAGATAGTGGTTATTTTATTTATTGCTTAATTCTTTCCCCCTTGGACTGGTGGCCGAGTCTGTGAATGTGAACCCGTTGTTTGTGGTTTGGCTGAACATGTTGGCTTTCTGAAAGGCATGTAAAGCTGCGGCCGTGGGGAGTATCACATGGAGAGACTCCTTTCCAAAGTGGTTTATATAATGGACAAAAAGATTGATTTAGCAGATTTTTGTTGTTGTTAAATTGTACTTTGGACGGCTCAACTGCTTGGTTGGCATACATACATGTATGTTTTAAAGACTTGTAATATTTCAGGTATTGATGGATTTGTTGACAAATTCAAGAATCCATGGTACTCATGACATGTAAAGTTTTAGCTCAGTTGAGATTGTAGGACAATGGCATGGTGGTCCCCAGTGGTGGAAAATCTGTAGGTCAGGTTTCTGGCAGCTGTGATCATATGCAAAACTTGGGTCAGGCAAGCATGGATGCTATGTAAAACCTTCAGTCAACAAGCTTGATGCTATGAACACTGAGAGAAGATGTAGATACTGTAGATACTTGATAAGGCAACAAGGCCTTTTTTTAGTATGAGAAGAGATATCTGTTTCTGTTAAATTACTGCTTGGCTTGGCTTGGTTTTATTCTCTCATTAATAACCTTCACATTTGTCCAAATATTCACAAAATGAGCAAGATGAAAACCAAAAGAAAAGACACAAATTCAATCCAACATGGGGTCTAGTCAGTGGTTTAAATTACATCCCAGCAATTTGGCCAGATATTTTTGAAGATGCCGCCCACAGACATTTTGGGTTTTAGCAATGCAAGCATAGAAAAAATATAGCCACTCCACTTAACACAACTGAAAGACAGGAGCTGACCGGCTCCAAAGTAAATTTAGACCATTAGCCTGCATGTGTTATGACAATCTGACAGCTGCCAAATACTGAACACATTAAAACATTACAGTGATGTCAGTTAAAACTGAGTACTGCTGAAAAAACATTCAGTAATTTTTCGAGATTTGTTTTTTAATTTCTGGACTTTGTAAGAGCTGTGGACTTGGCAGGTTCAGACTAGATACAAATTATAATCGCCCTGGATCTTGCCCAGTAGAACTGATTGAGTTGGAATGGGCCTTTTTAAGAGAGGCGAAGCGCATATGTCAAGCTTTGCATTCAGGTGCAGGTACAGAGAGGAAGTGCCGGCCAACATCATTTGAATAGACAGAATTCCTATGGAACATCATACAGTATGTAAAACCATGGGTTGTTATTCATTAAACAGTTTCTGTTGATATATACAAATACATCTACACACACACACACACACACACACACACACACACACACACACACACACACACACACACACACACACACGCACACACACAGATATGGATTGAATAGAGCTTGAGGACAGTAAGATAGATAGAGAGATGGAGAGAAAGACAAATAGCTGGATAGTGAAGATGGTAGAGAGTCTAAATGTCACGTATTGCAAAATATATTTTTAAAATATATATGTTAAGCTACTGCAGGTAATTTTTCTCCAACAAGGCTCTTGTCATATTGTGAGTTTAATAATGTTTTTACGTTTGCCTAAAACTGCTTTTTCTTAACTGGTAATTGTTAACAATGTTCATTAAAATCATGGGACACAAGAAGCCACATGCTCATTAGCGTGTTAATGTGGTTTTAGAATAGAAAAATATCTTATCTTCATAATCAGTTTTTTGCATTTGGAGAAGACATTCTGTTACTTTTTATAACTAAGTTCTAATCTAAACATTGTCCTTCCTGATTATTAGTCATTTTTCAGCGAAAAACAGCCTGCTTTACACTGCAGTTTGGACTCTAGTGGAGAAAGAAAACAGCTCAAATTCACAATCTAATACAATGTATGTGTGCATGAATGTTTAAAAGACATACAAGAAGGTATATTCCTTCATAGTCTCTCTGATATTTATTTGTTTCCTTGGAAATTCAAATTCTGTCAGTTTGTGGAAAGATTCTTTTCCTGTCAGTAATAAATTTGGCGTTTGGGGGCGGTTGTGGCTCAGTGGTAGAGCGGTCGCCTGCCAATCTGGAAGGTTGGTGGTCTCCTTCCTTAATGAGTCTGATAAAGAGAAATGGCCAGGTCATGACAGGAGTGCATACAAAGTAAAAACACAAGGAAAACAGTGAGGGGAAAAGGGTAGTGGTTAGATGTCTGAAAAGCCCCTTAGAGACTTGAACAGCCTGGCCCAGCTGCAGCCTTGTCCACCAGTACATTAGTAAGTCACTGTGTGTGTGTGTGTGTGTGTGTGTGTGTGTGTGTGTGTGTGTGTGCGTGTGTGTGTGTGTGTGTGCGTGTGCGTGCGTGTGCGCGTGTGTGTGTGGCGGTGTGTGTGTGTGTGTGTGTGTGTGTGTAGTTTCATGAGTGTGTATTGTACACACATCTCATCTAAGTGCGTCTGTTTGTATTTATCAGTACGTCCACAACAACATTTGGAAATTCCCCCAAGATTCATCTGCTCTTTCCAAAACAACACTTCATCAGATGATACAATGACTAAGAGCAGCATCATCAGTCTCATTGTGTACAGGGTCAGTGTGTGCGCTTGAACTAATGGCTTCCACACACACTGCTAATGTTAGTTGGTAGTCTATTGTATTGTGGCTTTTGATACAAGTTGTCAGTTAGATGGATGAGTGAAGGACTAATAGGCTTGGTTATGTGTTGAACCTGTTGCTCTGGAAATTTGCAGCCTTCATGGATGACCTGCAGACTGAATAGATATGTGATGGGACAGATGGATATGACGAATGGAAGACTTTTTAGTATATGAATTAGGATTTACTGTGTGGCTGAAGGAACCTCAGCCACAACTCCAACTTGCAGAATACTGTACATACTTACTGTACCTCAGACACTTTATGAGAGAGTTAAACTCAAAAAGCTATTTAAAACAAATGCATCTCTAGAATCTGAAACATTATAGGTTTATATTGGTTTAGTTTGTCCTACATTTTTACAATACCTTTGGTCAAACTCTCGTTCATGGAATCTAGTCGTTTTCTGATCTGAAATCACTATCATTGATTTTGTTGTCCAATACTGTTCTCGCTGTTTCACAATTGCATCGAGTAAAAACCAAAAAGGCAAACTCCTGTCTACAGCCTTTATTGGAAGTGTGTTTACTTTGCAGCATAACTGTGGACCTACACGCAAAGCTTGGCTGAAATTTCACTCTCAGAATTCAAACACTAAAATAAAATGACTGAAAGTAGACGTAGTGCACTATATATTAAATACGAAGTTATTATGAACACAGATCTGGCTGAGCTGCTGACTGCTTTCCTAGATGTCTTACTAAATAGCTAACTGACTTATGGGATACTTACCGACTTGATGACTTTATAAGTACAATCTGGATTCCTTGATGATGTGAGTGGCAGCCAGAGATTAGCTGATGGCTTACTAACCAGAGATGGATGAATCCAGGATGGATGACTTACTGACCTGTTGATGGACAGTCAGGACTACAACCAGAAGCCACATTAACTCATCACCACATTGCTATGAGGGTTCAGTGGGTGTATTTTTTGACCACATGCTGATTTGGTTGCTTTTGGCTGCATCGGCGAGTAAATATGAGAACTGTATTTCTTAAAGTATGGGCTAAGGAGCCAAATTGGACCCTTGCGCCTGTACTGTATCTGGTAGGTCCTCAAATGACAAAACTAATAACATGTTTTAGTGAGAAATGGCTTTTGATCTCCTTCCTGGGGAAGGGGCTTGATAAACTTCCCACTGAGGCTGGAGGCGAACCATAATGGCAAATAAAGAAACATAATAATACATTTCTGGATGAGTTCATCGAGTCACTGGGTACATCTTTCACCACAGTTAATGGAGACAACTGCTCTGATTGAACCATGCCTGGTTGATTGAGTCATTGACTGGCAGAGTCATGATTGATAGAAATGCTTGCCAGTTGGCTGACTGGTTGCACCCCTGGCTGATTGACTTGTTTCTTGACATAAAGAAAATGTTAATGGAGGTAGGATCACCATGTATTCTTTGCCATCATCCAAACACACATTCTTTTTGCTTCTTCACCACTTGACTGGGTCAGTGAGGCTGTTGCTTACCACATTTCAGGCTCGCTAACCGACTGCAGAGCCCACTTGCCTGGGTGGCTTGCTTGACGACTGCCTGGCAGAGCAGCCATTTCCCTGACTGACTATATGGATGAGTAAAGGGTCAATGGGTGGTTGAATCAAAATAAGAAGAACATTCTCTACCCTCTCGTCACCACAGTGTGTGGCTGGGTCACCGGGAGCTTTATTAATCACATAAAAGACAGGCTGAGTTGTTTGCTGACTGACATCTGGCACTCTTTGTGAACGTTCTACTTGTACTAATGGCCATTATCCAACCAAATACCAGAATGACTGCTTGAGTGGTTAATCTTTGACCACATTTTTGACTGACTGTATTGACTGACCAGCTGACTTGTTGACTGGCTGGCTGACCTCACTGAAATGTCAGAGAAGTCAATACTGGCAGGCGGACTGAATGACTGGTTGCCTGCCTGGCTGGCAGGCTGACTCTCTGACCACAGTGACTGAGCGTTGGCCAGAACTGAACTGGTTTTCTGGTTCCAGCGGGTGAATCAGACTCCAACTAAACCCATTCACCTCTGGAGGCTTGCGGGCATAGACTGGCTTCAGCCTGGGGATTGGAACCTGGGAAATTTAAACATTTCACCTCCAAACAATAGTTTTAACCTGCTGAGTTGTGTGTTGGAGCTGGCAAAGCAGCCTGCCAAAATGCTGAAAATGCCTAAATGTGTTGGCATGTGCCCACTCTACATTCCCCACCCAGAGATTCAGTTGGCATTTTTGGAATTATTTAACCTTTATTTAGCAGGGTACTGTTATTAAGTGCCATTGACAAAAAAAACTAATTTGGAGGCTTGACCGTAATGTTTGTACAGGGAAAATATCTGAAGAGGAGAACTGGTCTGAGTTGATAAATGAATGTAGCTTTTCTTAAATTACATTGGGAGAAAAACAGTTGTGTGTGTGTGTGTGTGTGTGTGTGTGTGTGTGTGTGTGTGTGTGTGTGTTTTTGTGTCTATTAAAGCAATTCCCTGGATCACAACCCAGCATGTGTGGCTGGTGGTGTTTACGGCAGGCTACCCCTGGGCTCAGTGTGTTTTGTGCGTATTTGTGTGTGTATGCATGTGTCTTTGTTGTTCCCCACATGGATGTCATGTGAGTAAACCCATAGAGCCATGTGTAGGAGTCTGGACTGTGTGTGTTTAGGCGCCTGCATTCGTGAATGCACCGTTTATGTATGCATGTTTTGTGGGTATCTGCATGTGTGTGTGATACATGTGAGTTATCCCCCTGGTATTTTCCCGTAAACCTCTCACATGGAAAATATCATCCACCTCTTCTCTCTCTCCATTACACTAACGCACTCTCTCTTTTATTTAGACACACACAAAAACACATATATTTACTCCACTTCACTCTCTTTCTTCACTTTAACACAGCAGTTAGCATCCTCTCCTCTCCAACAGTAGTTCCTCTGTGGTAAGGCAGATCAAAGCCCTTTGCCTTCTGCACAGTGGGTTCAGTAACATCTGGACCACCACGCCGTCCGCCTTTTACCAATCTACCATCTGCCAGCCTTCACTTCATTTGTGTGTGTGTGTGTGTGTGTGTGTGTGTGTGTGTGTGTGTGTGTGTGTGTGTGTGTGTGTGTGTGTGTGTGTGTGAACAGATAGTAAGACACAGGGTAAGATAGTGGAAAGATGGTGGAGTTCCCCTTCTCTCTTTCACTGATCTTGTGTGTGTGTGCGCGTGTGTGTGTGTGTGTGTGTCTACGCTCAATTTGACTAACCCTGTTACATTTAATGAGTGAACCTGCAACTGACACTTTCCTTTGTATCTTCTTCTTCCTTTGGTCCAGGGTTGATAGGGGTTTGTGCATGAGCCCCCTTGTTATCAGTACCAGTTTCTCATGTTACTGTCCAACCTCCCTGTCTCTTCACCCCCCCACACCCCCCACCACCATGGCGGGAGGCCATTGACTTTAACGGTCACATAAGGGAGGCTGGTGTACCCTCACTGGCCACTTAAACCTATCCGCCTCCAGAAGAGTAAACACAGTTTTCTGCTGCTTTGTCTCCCAGCGGAGCCCAGAGGCCCAGACCTCACATTAAATCTCCTTGGATTTAGATGGATGGATGAATAGATAGAAAAAGGTACTGTAGATAACCAGACTGATGGATAGATGGAGATTGATGGACGACTAAGACATTTTCTCTATCTAATAATATGACTTCCTTGCCATTCATCTAAGTGGTAAATACTTCAGGAGAGAAAGTGAACTCTGCAGAAATCTCTCCAACAAACAGCTGATTTTAATTTTGACAGTGGACATACTGTACAGCATAAAGGAAGGTTTGTCAATGTTTTTCTGATAAATATTGTTCAAATGCATTCAGGGTTTTCCTGCAGGTGATTTTCCTTTACTCAAAAGTGACAGACAAGCCTACACATTTCAGTCTTAATAAGCAGCTAATCTTTGGATTTGGCACAGTGAAACAAAAAGAAAAGCAGCAGGCGCCAGCACCAGAATTTGGTTACTTGTTAAGCAGAAGAATGTGCAGCATATGTCTTTTGAATTTTGGTTTTGGAAAAATGGAATCCTTGCTCCTGTTAGGCTAAAAAGGAACATCTGTGATGAAAGTGGCAACTCTGTTGCATGATACAGCTTGATACTTTCCTGATCACAACTTATTCTCAAAAGATCCATCCACAATTAAAGCTACTCTAGGGGAGTGGTAGGAAAAAGTGTAAATATGTAAAAAGTGATTACCTAAATTAAAGATATTGAAAGTTCCGAAAGCCTGGCAAGATGTATTAAGTCATTTATTCAAACAGTCAACCACTACAAATATATCCTCATATAGTAAAGATGGTAACTGGGGGTTGGTGTATAGGCTCTTATGTAAAGGATTGCATTTTTATTTTTCATTGACTTAATACGTATTTGGAGGTCATTTAAAGGTCTTGGTTTACTTTGGCCAAACGTTTGCACAAATTAGCAATTTGATGTCATCATATCCCCCAAAATACCTAATTTCAAGCAGGGAAAAGCCCTGAAAACTTGCACTGATATGAACTAACTGCCTTTTCTCTCTTTTCACTCTTCTCTAATAGGGTTGGGTACCGTTTGGATTTTTACGATTCCGATGCCGAACCGGTACTTTTAAAACGATTCCGATTCCTAAACGATTCCTAAACCGATTCTTGAAAAACTGAAAAATGACATAAAAGAAAGGCTTTTTATGGAGTTTTTTTTTTATTGAAAATTATTTAAATTTAACAATATATTAATGTTTTAAAGTACTTAAATATGTAATAAGTAAACCTAAGTCACCTAACACACAGCTACAATAATTTAACAAATAACAGTTACACTATTAACAAGTAACAACAAAATAAATGTTGAGTTGGTATGCCAACCAGCTTCAAACTTTAGCCGTTCTTTTGCAGAAAAGTGACCATATTTGCCTTCTCTGGCAAGCTAGGACACCTCTCCTGACTTATGACATGTCCTGCACAGGAGAAAACTCTCTCAGGTGGTGTCCAAGAGGTCTGTACACACACAGGTAGGAGTTTGAAAGGGCAGACAATTTGGGGAGGCTGTCTCGCCTCCCCCACCACAAGGCTACAGGGTCTTGTCTTGAACGATAGACTAGCAGAGCAAGTGTAATATGTTTACTAGCGATCACGTGCAGTCAGTGAATGGTTAATATGCTTTCACGTCCGTTTTGGTGAGCCCAGAGGGAAAATATGCCATTTTAAAAGTAGCCTACATTTACGGTAGCTAGCTAACGGTAGACTACAGAGAAAGTGGGATATTTTTACGTCAGTTTCAGAGTGTGTACAAAAAGGCGTCTATCAGCAGGGATTGTAGAGTGCATGTCGGGGGAATAGCGCGGGCACGTGTGCCACTTGGCAGAAAAGGGAGAAAAGAAAAAAAAAAAGAGGCTGCCGCTGTCCAGAGCGACAGAGGGAAAATATTTCAGTCGGAACCGAAATGAGGAACCAAAATTTGCGTTCTAATCCTGTCCGAATACTACTGTTTGCGTAGGAACCGGTACCATAGTGGAACCGGGTTTCGGTACCCAACCCTATTCTCTAACAGTAGTCGGTGTTAAAGATGACCTTCTGACTCACTCACTGTCTCACTCTCTTATTTCATTGCAACAAGCAAACAAAAACAGAGGGAAATGAGGAAGTAATGGAGAGATTGAGGGAGAGAGACTACGAGGGAATTGAATGAGGGACAGAAGATTAGGCAAAATGGAGGGATAGAGACACTGTGGGGAGGGATGCTGATGGGTGAGGAACTGAGGGAATAAGTAAACAAACAGGTAGATGAGGCGGTTGAGTGGAGCGGTACAACGACTGTAGATCTGCTGGGAATGACAAAGAGAGGGAAAGAGAGAGATGAGCACATAAAGCTTTGCCATCACTTTATCAAATAACAGTAGTACACTCATTTGTCTCTCCTCTCCTCCCCCTTGTGTTGCCTATCCGCTGTTGTGAATGTGGTTAAATCAAAGCTTTAAGGCAAAAATATAAAGCAAGTGGGAATGTTACTGGTG
>NC_053127.1:12858775-13033775 GCF_010015445.1 Perca fluviatilis | reverse complement strand
ACCTCTGCGCACGCATGTGTGTGCCGGTTGGAGCTCTGCTCTCTGTCAATATGCAGAGAGGACAGATAAGCTTGCGCTTACGTGCTCAGATGCTTTTGGAACCGAAATTTGGCACCGAAAGATAAATAATCTTTCGATGTTCATAGGATCGGAGTATTTTTTTTTCCCGGTGGCATAAAAGTATCAACGTTCGGTGCCCAGCCCTACACATAGAATTGATGCATTTTCCACTGCAATAAGAAAATCCCCAAATTTCCTGGAGAAAAAAAGGAAAGAATTAAGTAGTGGCATCGTATTATGTCTTGTCTAAATCTGTTGTTATTGTTTGCTTAAACTTTTAACATTCATGTCACAAGTTTTACCAGGGCTGGGTTAAACGTTTGCTCTATAAAATGTAAGAAAATAGTGAAACATGCCAATCACAATTTCCTAAAGCCCAATGTGACATCTTCAAATAGCTTGTTTTGTCACACCAAATGTTTAAAACATAAGACATTTAGTTTACAATCCCATAAGACGAAGAGAAGCGATAGAATTTTCAGTTTAGAAAGTAGAACTAGGTAACGTTTGGTACAGTGGGGCAAAAAAGTAGTCAGCCACCAATTGTGCAAGTTCTCCCACTTATAAAGATGAGAGAGAGAAAAATCCAGAAAATAACATTGTAGGATTTTTAATGAATTAATTGGTAAATTCCTCCATTGACCAAATTTTGGTCAATAACAAAAGTTCATCTCAGTACTTTTTTATATACCCTTTGTTGGCAATGACAGAGGTCAAACGTTTTCTGTAAGTCTTCACAAGGTTTTCACACACTGTTGCTGGTATTTTGGCCCATTCCTCCATGCAGATCTCCTCTAGAGCAGTGATGTTTTGGGGCTGTCGCTGGGCAACACGGACTTTCAACTCCCTCCAAAGATTTTCTATGGGGTTGAGATCTGGAGACTGGATCACAACAACGGTGAGCACACGGTGAGCACACGAACCACACCCCGTGTGGTTCTGGGATTTTTGCTCATTGCACTAGGTCCCCCCACCTAGTGAATGACCTGCAGAGAGCTGGGACCAAAGTAACAAAGGCTACCATCAGTAACCCACTACGCCGCCAGGGACTCAAATCCTGCAGTGCCAGACGTGTCCCCCTGCTTAAGCCAGTATATGTCCAGGCCGTCTGAAGTTTGCTAGAGAGCATTTGGATGATCCAGAAGAGGATTGGGAGAATGTCATGGTCAGATGAAACTTATAATAGAACTTTTTGGTAAAAACTCAACTCGTTGTGTTTGGAGGAGAAAGAATGCTGAGTTGCATCCAAAGAACACCATACCTACTGTGAAGCATGGGGGTGGAAACATCATACTTTGGGGCTGTTTTTCTGCAAAGGGACCAGCACGACTGATCCGTGTAAAGGAAAGAATGAATGGGGCCATGTATCGTGAGATTTTGAGTGAAAACCTCCTTCCATCAGCAAGGGCATTGAAGATGAAACGTGGCTGGGTCTTTCAGCATGACAATGATCCCAAACACACCGCCCGGGCAACGAAGGAGTGGCTTCGTAAGAAGCATTTCAAGGTCCTGGAGTGGCCTAGCCAGTCTCCAGATCTCAACCCCATAGAAAATCTTTGGAGGGAGTTGAAAGTCCGTGTTGCCCAGCGACAGCCCCAAAACATCACTGCTCTAGAGGAGATCTGCATGGAGGAATGGGCCAAAATACCAGCAACAGTGTGTGAAAACCTTGAGAAGACTTACAGAAAACGTTTGACCTCTGTCATTGCCAACAAAGGGTATATAACAAAGTATTGAGATGAACTTTTGTTATTGACCAAATACTTATTTTCCATCATAATTTGCAAATAAATTCAGTAAAAATCCTACAATGTGATTTTCTGGATTTTCTTTTCTAATTTTGTCTCTCATAGTTGAAGTGTACCTATGATGAAAATTACAGGCCTCTCTCATCTTTTTAAGTGGGAGAACTTGCACAATTGGTGGCTGACTAAACTAAACTTTTTTGCCCCACTGTATATTTGGTGGAAAAACTAATCAAATCGAATAGTTTCACCTGGCACTTTAACTACTTGCAAAACAAGTAGTTGGTAACAAGTAGTTGGTAGAGTTGAGAAAAAACCAGCCAAGCATTTGGCCGCACCTGTGGCTTGTTTTTCTCATAGTTTCCAATAAGAAGGTGGTGTTTGTGTCTTTGTGTGCGACAGGGCTGTGCATATTTTTAGCAGGCGCTGTCGTCTGGAGGGCTGGTGGTGGTGGGCTGCTTTTGAAGTGCTGGTGGGCTTACTGGAAGTGTGTCAGACAGGAGAGGAATGCAGGAAAAGGGTGGAAGTCTGTGTGTGCGTGTGTGTGATGTATGGAGACAGGGCTTAGGTAGCCCCTCACTCTTGATGTGTACATATGTGTAATATGTGTGTTTGGACATGACTATAGTGTGTGTGTGTGTGTGTGTGTGTGTGTGTGTGTGTGTGTGTGTGTGTGTGTGTGTGTGTGTGTGTGTGTGTGTGTGTGTGTGTGTGTGTGTGTGTGTGTGTGTGTGTGTGTGTGTGTGTGTGTGTGTGTGCACTGCCCAAGGCCTCATTGCTTCAGTCCGTTATTCCACCCCCCCTTGTCTCAGTTTCAAAGCCCATAGGGGTTTCCCACATTGTCTCTGGTAATAAAGCTGACACTGGGCTATGCTAATGTAGAACAATGTTTTCAGGATATAAAGAGAAACGTTTTGTTGTAAACACAGCTAGGAATTTTGTAACCCTTGAATAAATGGGAAACAACTGTCTCAGAAAGTATATAACAGGTTTCCATGTACAAATTCAAGTAAAAACCAACCCGTTCTCACTCCCAACTTGTAAAATACTGACGCTTGGTCAGTGGCTATACCTATATTAAATAAGTAGTAGCAATACAGGTCCGCTGCCCTATTTATTTTTTATTACTTTATTTGGTCTGTGGAACTATTCATTTTTTTGTATTTCATTAGTAATGACCAATGTTTCTTTGTCACGTTACATCCTACAGTCTGCTGCTGATGACCCACTCAACACCCACTGTAAATCATATCTACCTTTGGGTATTAATAAAGTTACCTTGACCTTGACTTGGCTCTCAGTGTCAGATACCGACGCAAAAATCACCCTTTCTGGCGTCTGTATGGAACGCACCGGGCAGAGCAGCAACTTGAATGCGGCGCTGTAAGATGACGTAGTATCAAAAGCGACAACGGTAGCGTGTAGTATGAAAGACCGAAAATCTGCATAAGGAGGTTGGTTAGGGTGGTTGAAACAACACAGGACTTTCACCCAAAAGACCGGGGTTCACATCCCGCGTGTCACTAAAACATACATTTTGTAACCCCACCTACCTGTCCAGTTCTTGTGCCGCATGTCGGTTAAACGTACGTCCCGACCCAGGGCATCAAAATGTGACGCCAAGACTCCCGACCCAAAGCGTCAAAAAGTGACGCCAAGAGTGCCGACTCAGAGCGTCCAAAAAATGACACCAAGAGTCACGACCAAGGGCTTCTAAATATAAGGCTAAAGGAGACTTTTTGCGTCAATAAAAAACGCCAAAGGCACCTGACCAAGCGGCGCTTTTTGACGAGATGGGATTGAGAATGGGTTATAAAAACATGGAACATGACTAAAATGAGAGTTTTCCCATGACAACAGTGATTAAATTCAGAAAAACAAACAAACATCAAAAGTAATTTCTACTGTCCCTCCAGAGGAAATTACTTTTACAGTCACAGGAAGAAAAGGAGGAGTGACGATAACAAACGCACCACAACAAATGATATCGGTCCCATTTAAAACGTAGTATGTAAACATCGTGGGCTCCCCTGGGCCTGTAAAAAAAAAAGACAAAAATAATGAGTGATGTGTTAATATTCATACTACTAAAATGCATTCAGCTGTGGCCCCCTGTGGTTTAGATTTGGATCAGCTTCCTTGAAATTTGAAGCATCACAGGAGAAGAATCGCAACAGTCGAAGGCATCAAAAGAATCAAAGCTTCTGCAGATTATTAGCAGATCGTTCCTCATTTTTCCTCACTTTGGTCGGGTTGACACTTTTTTTCTCTCGGGAGCATTGAGTTTTTCCTCAGAATCCAAGCCAATTATTGGACTGTTCAGCAAAGCAGTCTATTGAAATGACTTTCCTTTCAGCTGTAACATAGTGTTCTCAAACCCTCACAGTAGGTGGAAAGACAAACATGTGTTGTACCAAACTTAGAAACCTGCTAATATTTTAGAACACTGAGTAGGCATGGGCCGGTTACTGGTTTCAAGGTATACCGCGGTTTGAAAAAGTCACAGTTTCAAAACCACAAACATTTTCTGTCATACCGTTCCTAAGGTTTGAGCTGTTTTTTTATGAGTCTTCAAGGACAGAAAGTGCAATTTAGAAATCCCTCTCCCTGCCAGTGTGCAGTGTGTTTAAAGATAAAATACATTGGGCCATATTTTAGTCATCTAAGCGCACGGTGTGAAGTGAATGGCGCAGGTGCGTTTAGGGCGTGTACGAATCCACTTTTGCTAGTTTGACGGCAGAAAAAGGGTCTGTGCGCCAGGCGCATGGTTCAAAAGGGTTGTACTTAGTGTCTTCATTAATTCATAGGTGTGTTTTGGGCATAACGTGCAATAAACCATCATCTCCCATTCCCTTTAAAAGCCAGGCGCGTTTGTACCCTTGGCGCATTGCTATTATCATGGCGGATTTGCACCGTAATATTTTTATTTGTAATCTGCGTATTTGTGTGCTGCTGCGCTACCCTGTGTGTGTGTGTGTGTGTGTGTGTGTGTGTGTGTGTGTGTGTGTGTGTGTGTGTGTGTGTGTGTGTGTGTGTGTGTGTGTGTGTGTGTGTGTGTGTGTGTGCACTACTAGTTTTCATATTTGGTAGCCTAGGAAACACACACAGGCTGGTAGTAAGAGGGCTGCAACAACTTGGGATGGCCAAAAAGAAGGCGAAACGGCTTGCAAGGTACTGCGCCATATCTGCTATTATTGGCAGCCGCCACATATGGAGGAGACGTTGCTACTTATACCCTTAAGAACTGAGTATTGTGTTAGTTATACTCTTAAGAAGTGAGTTGTGTGCTTGTAAGTGATATTGTGAAAATATGCTGCGTGCCACTGGTCCATGAGTTGTGTCTTGTATTGTACTGCATCTGTAGGCCTAATATTTGTGTCCCTGTACTATTTTTCTTTATGTGGACATAAATAAATTGTTAAAATGTGTGTGTGTGTGTGTGTGTGTGTGTGTGTGTGTGTGTGTGTGTGTGTGTGTGTGTGTGTGTGTGTGTGTTAACAAGCATAGTGTGCGCGTGCTGTGAACGAGCCTAGGCACATTTTACTAATGCGCTGTTAAAATAACAATGAAATGCTGCGCTATTGACTTTAGACCAGGTTTTTGTTGGTCAATGGCGCGATCACTTCCCGCTGCCTCAAGATAGCAATATGCCAAGAATGCACCTGAACACACCTGAACACACCTCCCTGTAAGACCAGCAATATAGCAGCCAAAACATATGAAAATATCTAAATATGTGCATCCTACTTATTTCTAAACCATCATTTCTGACGCAACTTAATCTTGCAGGATAAAGCAAAGGGAACTTTTGAATGTAGTCTATAGTGTGACAATAATAAGGTTAAAGAAGTTTGTGAATGTAATTGTAATACCAACCCGATTTATCTTTACGTGCGCTAACTGTGATTAGATTACTGAAATTGGAAGAGCAATGCTGTTCTTTATACTGTTACAGGAAAATGTAATATGATCATAGAAACACATGAAGTAACTAACACTGCTCAGGAGTTATTACGGGAGAGTTTTCAGCCTTCATGTCACCAACACAGCTACAAGTTGTTGGGGAAATGAATTAGAATTTCTTATTTCCAGTCACAAATATCTGTTTTATAAAGAAAAGTATTATGCTGAGATTGGCAACATTTTAGTTTTTTTCGATTGATTTCTGCTTTAGTACTCCCTCCAACCAACCTTCAAACTTTAGCCATACGCATCCCACATTTATCTGACAGTTTCATCAACCCCCCCCCCTCTTATCTTTTAACTGCAGGCCGTGTGTGTGTGTGTGTGTGTGTGTGTGTGTGTGTGTGTGTGTGTGTGTGTGTGTGTGTGTGTGTGTGTGTGTGTGTGTGTGTGTGTGTGTGTGTGTGTGTGCGCCAGCTGCAAAGAAAGAGGTGAGGTACAAAAACCAATCTGCAACTAGTCAGCCTTTCACACATCTGGCTGCGACTACACTGTGGTCTCTTATGTAATTAACAGGGAAGAGGGTAATGAGGAATGGACATTAAAATAGAGGGCATTAAATTAAAGGACTAATAAAAGCCACAATGTTTTTGATTTATTTTGTGACCTGGGATTGTTCATCAGTAGGATAGCACAGCAGTATTGTGATTGTAATCTAATCATAATACTAAATGACCATTTAGTTTCACTCAGCTTGACATTGTGTTCATTTTTGTTTTGCCTACACCAATAAAGTAGCGAGTGACATAGCCATCCCAAGTCACTTTCTGTTGACAAGGCAGTGGTGAATAGGAGCAGTCAACATTTTCTTAATTGATCAAAGAAATACATTGATTTAAGTCAACTTATTTCTTGTACAGATGTGTCAATCTGAGCTACAGTACGTTTAGGGAATGTAGTGAAGTAGCTAATGAGCTATTTTAGGAAGGGTTCAGGCTAATTTAATACAACGTGCTGTAACTAACTAACTAATTAACTGGTAATATAACTTATTAAGTTTAAAGAAAATGAGCACTACTTTCTGTTCCTGTTTTCCTGTGACATTTGCCTCAGTGGCACACAATGTAAGGGTCAGTAGAGGCTACCATACATTTTGGCATGGGCATTGTTTGTTTCTGGTAATGAGACTAATCAAAATGAATATGGTAATGATTTACTGATGTTAAAAAGCGCTACACTTAGCACCTAGAATATACCAGATTGCAGATTTGTGCTGTATTTGCTTGAGAAATGTTGATTTAGCAAAAAGGGGGAAAAAGTGTGGGCAGAAAAACCTTGCGTTGGCAAAAAGACAAATTGCCAGCAGAGTAGCTGGAGGCTCTGCAGTGAAGCAGCTCTGAGTATCAGGCTGCTGGAGGAGCACAGGCAGAAAGTTGGTCTATTAACTCTTGTTTCTGGGAGATAGAAGAGCAGACATGGAGAGAGGTGGGGGTAAGTGCTCTCACTTTCTGTCTGTTTGAATCATCTCTCTCTCTCTCTCTCTCTCTCTCTCTCTCTCTCTCTCTCTCTCTCTCTCTCCATATTTCTTGAAATGTCCTCACTCCTCTCCTCATCATGCTCTTTAGATTTTGTCTCTCGTTGGATTAGTTAGCATCAGCTAACAGACGAGACTGGCTCGGGTCAGATTCACGATGGGCTCATGTCACATGGGCAGAATTGTAATTTGGCAGAAAGTTGTTGCCATCCTCAGTGTTGTGCAAGTTCACACTTTACAAGAGCAAAGTCCAGTTCACACCGATTTAAAATTCACTAGTTCACGTTCACAATTTTTGAAATTTTGAATTTAAAAATATTAACCAAAAACACAACACTGGCCGTCCTGCGGTGACAATGCTGTTCACAGGTAAAAAAAAAAAATTAAAAAAAAGAGGGAGAGATCACTCCTGAACCAAAACATACAGTATTTTTAAACAAGCCAAAAGACATTACATCCATATGCGATAGTTAAACATTTAATTCCAAAAGCACTCTACTCTCCTGGGAAGGCTTTCTACACAATTTTGAAAACATTAAGCCACAAGAGCATCAGTGAGGTTGCACACTGATGATGGCGATAAGGGCCTTGGTTAGAGTTGGCGTTTCGGTTCATCCCAAGGGTTTTCTATGAGGTTGATTTCAGGGCGCAGGGTGTGCAGGCCAGTCATGTTCTTCCATATCAAACTGGGAAAGCCATTTCTTTACAGACCTGCCTTAGTGCATGGGGGAATTGTCTTGCTAAAACAGAAAAGGGGTTCCCCCAAACTGTACATTATAGTAAAAAAATATCATTGAGTGATGTAGAAGAATACAGGAAAAACATCAACAAACCAAAGGTACACAAAAGTAAATGGACCCTCTCCCCTTCTCACGTTCTCATAGACAAGCTGCCTAATAGCGTTTATAGACAGACTGTGTGTCTGTACCTTTGTGTACTTCAATGTGCACACTTGTCAGTTTGTGTGAGTGGTGTGGAAAGTCAAGCCTAGAGGTTATTCATCTGCTGATTAGCACTGTGGTGTTAAAATGCAGAGCTCATGACTCTTTGTCTCCGTCTTTCCCTCTTCAGTGTTTTTCTTCCACTTGTTAAGAGTGTTGACAGTGAACCAGTTCAGGACAGTTTATTGCAGCTAATTGGTTGTATACTCTTTCCCAGAAACTCTTCTCTCTCTCTCTCTCTCTCTCTCTCTCTCTCTCTCTCTCTCTCTCACACACACACTTTCTTGCTTCTTGCTTGACAACAGGACAGCAAAACCACATATCTCTCTCTCTCTCTCTCTCTCTCTCTCTCTCAGCCACCAACTGGTTTGTGTTAATATTCATGACCTGTATATGTTTCACAGAACTGAAAACACTTGACTGTCTGCTCCCATCATTTTCATTTTTTTTTCTGTGTGTGTGTGTGTGTGTGTGTGTGTGTGTGTGTGTGTGTGTGTGTGTGTGTGTGTGTGTGTTGTGGCGCCGTTAAAGGCGCCAGGGGAGAGACGATTCTTCATTCTGTACTTATACCCGTTTCTTTTTTCTTTTTTTTTTTCTTATCCGCTTGTCTGCATTCAGGGCAGCACACTGGGCTTTGACAGGGAGAAGGAGGGAGTTAGGAGAGTCTTCTGGCTGTTCCTCTGAAATAGTAGATAGTGGTATTATACACCACAGATTTGATTAGATTAAATTAGATTAAATCAACCCTGTGGGGAAATTGGGTCATTGCTGGAGCAGATAGCAGCCTGCAGCAGAACACAAAAATAAAAGCGTGCAAATAATAAGAGTGCAAAAGGATTGTGACCATAACACAACCTACATCATTGCATAATAGGATTGAGCTCTGATAGCTAGTTCTCTTTTGTATTCAGATCCAGGTTGTTAAAATACCCAGATTAGCTAAACTCTAAGGCTAACACATTTCTTATTGAACATTCCATTGAATCTCATCAAACAATTTGGTAGTGGGTTTATATTTTCTTTTGCCATTTTGCCTTTATTTGGTACTGAAAATGGATATACAGACATGAAACATGGAAAGAGAGTGAGAGAAAGAGAAACAGCATGGAACAAAGGTCTCTGCCAGTATGAGACTGGGGACATGGCATGTATCTAATCCACCAGACCACCAGGCTTCAGGCTTCTCATTTTTAGCCAAGGCCAACCTTTTGTGGGTTAAATGATAATGAGAAACGCAGCCACCAGCAGATTGTATCAGCTGTGGCAAGTTAATGTTAATGTCCTAAGTAACTTGCCAAAAGGCCAAAATGAGTCTTTTGGCTTGTTGTCAGGTTAATGTGCTCTTTAGAAGCCAATGTCTGTACTTGGCCAAAGATCATTTGTTGGAGGACGAAGCACCATTCTGCAACAAAACCTAACTGTCGCAACTTGTGAATTTGTTTTTGCAGTTCAACAAGAACAACAAATGGTCTGGTGTTGCAACAACAAGCTGGTTTTGTCAATTTTAATATTTGCAGTTTCCCAGTTAAACTTCTGTGCATCTATTCATATTTCAATATTATATCATCTTAATAATGTAGTTCTGAATCAGGACCTCGAGTATTTGAAACAAGTAGCTCATGAAAAATAAGATATACAAAGATAGGCTACATCTGTTACTTCAATGGGTCAAATTCATATATTCAAATTCAACATTTCATACCTTCTGCCCCTGGTTTCACTTTCAGGTTGTAGCCACCGGTTGCCACTGGTTACGTTATCAAATCTGATTTCTGTGTCTGGCTGTTCAGCTAACAAAGCTGGTTACAGATTTTAGGTCAATCCTGGTATTTTTAACTTAAATTATTTACAAATGTTGAAAGTTGAACTTAAGTCGTTTCAATAAGCTGATTCAGTGCTGGATTTGATCAAATGCTATCGGACCTCAACCCTATTACATACTGAGAAGGTCACAGCTGTAAAAATGTGTCACTGATGGATTTAATGACAACACAGCTCTGGCTGCGTGTGTGTGTGTGTATGTGTGTGTATTGAAGCCTCGTATAGAAATGTAATCCTTGCTATCAAGTCGGTGTAGGAAGGCTTAGTGTTGTGTGTTTATATACACATGAACACATCTTTCATGTACACACTATAGTAGATTGCATTGGAAAAAGTGACTCATCCTTATCCCACAGCAGGTGAAAAGCAATTTACACACACACACACACACACACACACACACACACACACACACACACACACACACACACACACACACACACACACACGGTATGTAAAGATTGTTACATGACATCATCCAAAACAAAATTACCACCTTCCCTCTGTGTGACCTCTCTTTTTTATTTCCTTTTACTGTCTCTCTTTTGCCCTTTTCATATCTGCCTTATCTCACTGCCTTTTACATTTCCTTCTTTTTTCGTTCTCTCTCTCTCGCTCAGTTGCCCCCTACCTCTTTTCCCTTTATCTCTGGTCTCTTATCTTTTGAGGGAGTTTTTTTAAAACAACTCCCACACGCTTACTCTGATCTGTCTCACAACAGCACAGACGCACACACATACCAGTGTTTCCTCTATGTTGATAGCATAGTGGCGGTGCGCCACGGTGAAATTTCCAGCGCCACGGTATCAGAAATAGGGCAGACGCACAACAGGGTTTCCGCTATGTACACCACGCACAACTGTTCCTTCGGCTGTTTATGAAAAGTGATCAAGTCGTAGAGCCGTCTGCTCTACTGAACTCAAGCGAACTGTCATTCGCTCTCTCTCCCCCTAGGGTGAGCTCTCTCTCTCTCCCCCTAGGGTGAGCTCTCTCTCTCCCCCTAGGGTGACCTCTCTGTCCCCCTAGGGTGAGCTCTCTCTCTCCCCTAGGGTGACCTCTCTGTCCCCCTAGGGTGAGCAGAGCAACTGGAGCAGTAACAGCGTCGTCAATCGCAAGTCATTCATGCAACCAAATAAACAACAGGGCGAGTACTACTTCACTCAATAAGTGATAAACGGCGACAAAAGCCGCGACATGAAATCCGTACTCACGCGGGTCCCGTGAAATCTGACAGCTCCAGTTTATTGGAAAATAGTGTTGGGCACGCTGACTTTGATGAATTTACTGTTTATCAGACCCCAGATGAGACAAGAAGCTAACATTAGCTGTGACGGCCCCTCTGCCTCTGATTCCCGTTGCAGGAGAACGCTGTATTGCTCCGACACGCTGTATTAACGTTACTGTTTTAAAACCGTTTTCCAGGTTAGTGGGGGTGCATACCGCTCAAAACCAACATGAAAAACGTAGCTAGCTAGTAATCAGGGGCGTCGGACTGGGGGTAAAACCAATACTGATTACCAGGGCCTAAGGGGAGAGAGGGCCCTTGAAAAGTCTGGATATTTTCATTTCCTAATTAAATTTCATAATGCATGTCAGAGGAAATGTAAAGTAAGTGTATTGGCTGAATAACTTTGTTGATTGACTGACTACATTTTGTATACAAAAAACGACTAAGGTCTCACCCACCCCTTGCTAATGCGCCAAATGGTTTAGTCCATCTGCACGCATTTTGTTTATGTTAGTTCAGTTGAGCGTCTGGTGGAGCGCAAACTTATGCTGTAGAAATGTCTTTCTCAAAGAAAGCCAAATCATGCTACCAAAAAAGAAAGGAAAGACAGGAGAAGGAGAGAAAACAAAATGAGGGGAAACAATTGGTATCTGACTTCTTTTCAAAGAAAGGTGAGCACAAACTAGAAAACTAAATCCATGGTGCTAAACTGCTTGAATATCTCCGCGACTGTTAGTGCTAAAAATGGACCAAGACAACCCTTTGAAAGAGCAGAACATACACTTTCAAATGATAATTTGGTTATACATGTAATCTAGGCTAAATAAATAAACTACACTAACAATGCTGTTTGCGCACAACACACCATTATAATAGCCTAATTTGAAACATGTTTAATTTAAAATGAATAGGCTATAATGTCAGTCTCATAGGTAGCTTGGTAGCTCATCGGTAGATACATATAATGTCAACATTACACAGTTTCAGAAACTGTCACTGTCACACAAGGTGAGCTTATATCAAAATTAAAGCAAACCATGTTTAGCCATTTTGACTGAAAGGTGTTAAAGGGGTGATAGAATGCAAAACCGATTTTACCCTGTCATAGTTGAATGAGGACAGTTCGGTGGGTAAATAGGACATACATAGAAGCTCAAAATCCCATTGACACCCCTTTACTATGAAAATCTCATATTTTGAAACTGCCGCTGAAAACGGGCGAATCCCAACAAAGCTGGAAGTTGACGTCAACCTCCCAAAAACCGGAACCTTTGTCAGCCCATGGGTGTATTAAGAGAACGGTCACGCCCCAACATTTACATAGGCTACACAACTGACCTGAGATCAGGTAGTTTTCTGAATCTAGCTAGGTCACGCAGATCTCTGCTATTCCATTACAAAATTCACTTCTGAAACTTTTTTATGCGAGAAATCAACCATATAAAGCTCAAATATGGGCCGCTTTACGAAAATGGATGGCTAATTGCAAATTTTCTCCGACTGTGTGTCGGAGTTTAGTGCAGGAGTTGGTGCTGCCTGGGTTGCTACATCGCCGCACTGACCGCAGTGTCAGCGAGCTTGTTACGCCCGCAATCTTTTACCGCAGCCCGCAGGTTCCAGTTAATCTTATAATGGGTATGTGTGTTGAGTTATTTAAACAAATAATCGGGGAAATAAACGCCTCTTGTCCGCGAGTCTCATTGATAGAGCCCGCGGTGAGATGGAGTCCATCAATGAGAGCTAGCTAGCCTCCTCCTAACTCTGACATTCACAAAAATACATTCAATTGAAATCCGAAATCGGACAAGTGTTAGCTAAGCTTAGTAAGACCTTGAGGAACCTGTAATATTCATGCCGTGACGAAATTCAAACTGTAAATATACTTTAGTTATGCGAAAGTGAGCAAGCTGCGATATTTCCCCATTGTAATGAATGGGACATATAGCAGCAGCTGCTCGTCTCTACAAAAGACGCCATGTTCATAAAAATGCCTTAAAATCAAATCGGACACAACGGTTAGCTTTATAAGACATTGGGGAATGATGTTATATAGTGGCGGACGTAATTTCAAACTGTAAATATAATTTAGTTATGGCGCATAGTAGCTAGCAGCAGGCGGTATTTCCACATTGTAATGAATGGGACATATAGCAAGCGCTGTCAGTCCTACAAAGATGCCTCGCGTTCATAAAAATGCCTTAAAATCAAATCGGACACAACGGTTAGCTTTATAAGACATTGGGGAATGATGTTATATAAGTGGCGTGACGAAATTCAAATAAAATTCCGTAAATATATTATAGTTATGCCGGCAGCTGGCCGCGGAGCTCCGTATTGCAGTAATCCACAAAGGGTGACTTTGCCCTGGGTATGGAGCCCAGCAGGCTGCTGCTTTCTCGTCAGACTGTGTGGAGCTCCTAAAGTCCGACACGTCTTAACATATTTGCAATTAGCCATACATTTTTGTAAAACGGCCCATATTTCAGCTTTATATAGTTGATTTCTCGCTTAAAAAAGTCTCAGAAGTGAATTTGGTAATGAAACATTGCAGTGTCTGGAATATGAGATTCTGTCGCTTCTCTAATGTATGTGTATTGGGGATTCGCTCAACCAATCAGCGCGTGTCTATAATGTCTGCTTATGGCAAGTCGCTCAACCAATCAGCGCGCAGCTCATCTAAATATTCATGACCATACCATATTTGGAAGAAAAGCTCTTGTTACAAATAGGGCCAAAACACAGGGATGCATAAGGGCCAGTAAAATATCAACCAGGCCATTTTCAGCCCAACCAATGTTACATACCCCATTAGGAGACCATAAGGAACAGTGTGAAATACCCTATATAATCATTCTATCACCCCTTTAAGTAACACTAACATCTTAGTGTGTTTTATTATATTAGGTTACAATTAGGATAAGAGGTTAATATCAAATGTATCCTTCATAGAGAAAGATGATAAGATCTGATTGAGTCTTTTTTTTTTGGTGGGGGGGGGGGGTTGAGGAACATGGGGGCCCATCAGGACTGCCTATGCATAGGGCCCAGGATCTTGTGCTACACCCCTGCTAGTAATGTTCACTCAGCGTTTCGTTTTGTTGTTAAATTGTGTGTAAAATGAGTGGTGACGTTAAATCACCCCACGGTACCGTCTATTTGCTGGATGGTTTCAAGGTAACGGCCGGCAGCTAACATTAGCAGATAAGCAGTGATGCTGGGTACTCTAATCTGATCACTTTTTTCAGTAACGAGTAATCTAACGCGTTACTATTTCCAAACCAGTAATCAGATTAAAGTTACTTATCCAAGTCACTGTGCATTACTATTTTTGTCATTTTCCTTAGTAAAAATATATATTTTTGCTTTCTTCTTGTGTCTCGTGGAGTGAAGTCACGTATGCGACAAGTCACGTTTTCAGCATGTGGACAGTTCACGTGTACCACGCAGCGACACAAACGTAAACAACAATGGAGGGAGGAGAGAAATGGAAATACATTCACTATTTTGAGTTTGTGTCCGCTAAAGACGGCAATATTAAGGTCCGTTGTACACTCTGTGCTGGTGGCAACAAAGTGTTATCTAGCTACAGAAACACTACGTCAAATTTGAAGAAACATTTGGAGTCGCAGCACTGCAGTCAAACTTACAGAGCGAGTCCCAGCAGGTGGTGTGAAGCAGAGAGCAGGAGGCCCCCCACCACCCGAACAACAAAAGCTGGACTTCGGTACAAAACCAGTAAGTGGGGGAGAGTTGAAGAAGTTGGTCGGGCAGTAGGCCTATGTTGTAGAGGAAATGCTGCCCTTAAACACGGTTGACTCGCTCTCTTTCGTGCCATAATAAACCAGATCCCGACTACTGGCAACGCCGAGCTGCCTCACAGTCATTTTTATGTTGAGGCTGTGGGGGTGTTGTCGGCAGTTGCTGAATGTAACTAATAAAGTAACTTGTAATCTAACTTCGTTACTTTTAAAATCAAGTAATCTGTAAAGTAACTAAATTACTTTCAAAATCAAGTAATCTGTAAAGTAACTAAGTTACTTTTTCAAAGTAACTGTGGCAACACTGCAGATAAGCCCATACGCTGACGTCCACCGCCACGACCGCTGAAAAAAATTCAAGAGGAAACAGCTCATGCATGTCATGAGGGCCAAAGCCCTCAAAAACAAAATAGAGCTTGCTTTTACACACACACACACACACACACACACACACACACACACACACACACACACACACACACACACACACACACACACACACACACACACACACACACACACACACACCAATATGCACATATAAGACCCACACTACAGATATATTTTGCTTTCAGTGAAACTTGCATAAGCACTCACATCTCATATTCATAAACACTGCGATAATAAACACACGCGCAGAGAGAAGAACAGAGGCTAGGCAGTGTTATCAAACTGAAAGCCTATCAACATGTTTTTTCCACAAGACCTTTTATTTGCTCCGCAGTCTAGACTTTTTCTGCAGTGTTTTACTGGATCTGAATGAGGAGTCACATTTTAAAATCCTGGCCGTGATCTCAGAGTGAACCAAAGGGCAGCTAAAGCTGTCACAATGTGGCACAGCAATCCTGTTGTTTTTCATCATCCTCACATTGAACTTGGGACTTGAATGCAGGACCCAAATAAAATGTGACAGTCAAACATGTGGTTTCTTTTTTTTATGTGGTGTCCAGCTGTAAAATGTTTAATATGTAACAGGCCTGTAGTTTCATTGGTGGGGAATGATGGAAGACTCTATAAAGGCATCTCTATTTTAAGCTCAAATATAAAATGACATTGATCATAAGACAACCTCTACTTTGGCAAACCTGTTTTTGGCTAGAAAAATATAAAAAGGGTAAAAATGTACCTCATGTAGCATCTTTTGTAAATCATTGAAATGATTAACATAATAAGTCAATAAAAACCAAATAATCATTCAAAACTGGTTCAAGTCGTATCACTCACACATTATCCTGTCAAGCTCTTGTAAGTGGTTGTTTGGAAGCACAAAATTATTTTAACACTGTGACATTGTATTTCTTTGCCGCTTTGTATATAACTGTCTGGTTAATTTATGTGATCAGTCAGTACGTTAATACAAAATGTCCTCTGTGGCAGCAAAACATTTAACATCAGCCATCAGAAAACACCTGTAGGTTAAACCAATTAAGTTTAGCTTATTGGATACTTTGAGGGCTGACTAAGGACATGTACTAAGGACATAGTTCATCTTCTCGCTGGTACCTACAACGGTTTTGTCCATATGCCTAATAAGTCTAACCGACACACCGCGGTTGGAAAGATAGAAACCCACTACACTAGAAATATTAACAATAATATTGTCAGGTTAGGGCTTCAAACGAGCCAGTGTGTTTGCAGAACAGAGAGCTGAATGAGGGAGGAGTTTCTGTTGATAGAACAGCACAATGAAGGCGTCTCACATCAGTGGATTTGTCCCATTCATTGTGTGTGTGTGTGTGTGTGTGTGTGTGTGTGTGTGTGTGTGTGTGTGTGTGTGCGTGTGTGTATGTGCGTGTGTGTTTCCATGTCTGTCTGTGTTTTTGTGCGTTGGTTGTCTGTGTTTGTTTTTCTGCCGTTTCATGTGTTCTTCTTTGTGAATAAGTATGTGTATGTGTGTTTGAGCCAGCCACCCGCCCTCTCTTCCCAACACACATACACACACACACTGCCCGTCTTGCGAGAACTGGCCCATTCTTATGTAATCATTTATATAAAGAGGTATTAGTGTTTCCTCCTAAAAGGAACATGGGAACATTGTGGCTCAGTTGGGTGAGATTCCTCTCCTGTCTCAAGGAGTGGATGACTGTGGAAAGCTTGTTAAGCTGTTGCTTCCCAAAACTTGTTCACATCAAGGAGCCCCAAAATATACACTCTTTACACAATTAAGTGCCAATTCCTTGACATTTTCTTTCCCTAGAATCCTTGTTTTTAAAAATGTGTAGGGTCAATGAAGTGGGCACTCTGGATATCCATAGGCCTACTCTGATTACACTCACTTGTACATAATGACATTATAAAGTGAAGTAATATGTTCCGGATTTTCCTGGAAGTGCCTACAACCCTCTTAAAGGGACAGTCCACCACACAATGACAGTTTTTTTTTGTTTTTTTTTACACTCCAACTCTTCGGCAGTGGGAAGTCAATTGAAATTCATATGGGCACTATACACAAAGAGTGTGCTAATGCATTTCAGTCTCTCACTGCTTTCTTTTCAACTATTGAAGTAAAAAGGGTTCCAAAAAAGACATGAAGTGATAATCTAATTTCTCTTGAACAGCTTGTGCAGTAACCATGCACTTGGCTGTTCCTTTTCTTTCTGCCGGTGAGCATGCTGAGAGAGTTACTGTTTCTTCTTACAGAAGAATTAAATTTAGATTTGACTGCACAAAGTGTGAAAAATGTAATGATTATTTGTTGTATTTAATAGCTTCTCATTTTCAGTTTGTAGGTACAGGTTGCAATGTTTATTCACTTAATCCTGTACTGTTTCAAATGTAAATGGATCCGGTAAGAGATTCAATAGGATTGACATCTCATCTACAGTTTAGATACTGGGTTCAGATTTTTGAGTCTCTTGCCCCTGTCACTGTGTCTGTCTCTGACTCCTCTCTGGCTCCCAACTAACTGGGTGGAAAATATGAATGAAAACACTCCCCCCGCCTTATTTGCCCAAACCCTGCTGCAGGCACAAACACAGTACCCTATCTCTCTCGCTCTCGCTCTCTCTCTCTCTCTCTCTCTCTCGCGCTCTCTCTCTCTCTCTCTGCAGTGCCCCCTACATTTCTTTTCCTCTTGTTATTACGGAACTTGTCTCTTGTTTAACATTGTTTGCACATTTCTGAGGAAAGGACTGAAAGAAAGGACCTGGGGGGAGTTAGTTTTGGTGTTTCCTTTTTTTTTTACTGTTTGTAGAGGAACTGGGAGTTTTGAGAGGGTAGGGGGAAGGCAATCAGGGTGACACACCAAGCATTGTGTTGTGTATGCACCCTTGTGTTTTTGTCAGCATGTATGAAGGAGTGTGTGTGGTCATGTGTGTTTGATTTTGCACTCTTGGGAACTACATTTTTAATTGTGTGTGTGTGCGCCTTTCAGTATCTGTTTGTGCACTTGGCAGTGAGTGTCACTGTAGTGTTTGTGTGTGTGCAGTAACCCACTGAGCTTTAAAGTAGTGGTGTTAATAAGTCTGAGTCATATCCATGACAACAGGCAGTCTGTACTAGCATCTGAACCACTGAACAAAATGGCAGCTCACTGTAAAACACACTGGCACTGGCTTCCTGTGTACAAAGAATCACTGATAAACAATCCCCTTAACCCCATGAGTGAAGGGGATGAGACCTTAATTTTCTTAAACTTTGACCGAAAAGATCAACGTTCCAGCCTTAAAAAGATCATATTTAACTATGAAGTTCACACATCTGCTTAGACAGCTACAAATCCTCCCTATACATTCAGATCTTTTCAAAGTCTCTCAAGAAGTGATACAATTATCAGAATAAAATATCTTCTTTAGATTAGATTAGATTAGATAATACTTTATTCATCCCACAGTGGGGAAATTTACTTACAGCAGCAGTTTTTCCACAACAAAAACAAACCAACAAACAACCAAACAAACAAACAACAGACAATGTGCAAAAAGTACTGAATGAATGTAAAGTGGCATTATATAAAAAGTATTGTAAAGTAAAGTGAGGTGGCCATAGTACGAAACCTATTGTAATGTAAGTGGGTAATTGACATGAAATTAGATTGAATAATATGTAATTAAATAACATAGCATAGCTTTGACCCATAGTTTGCCCCTACATCTCAAATATACCGGTTATTTGTAACTTATATTTGCAAGCCCTTATATTAAGTATTATTTTATAACTTTGCTTGTGACTTCAACTGTGTGGTAAACGCTAGGATTTTACTGTAACCCGTAATTAGCTAAACTTCCATCTACTGTAGCTCTCAAAAGTTGGTTTAGGCAAGAAGAACGAAGCCACATTTTTCATTTATGAGCTCCTACTTATAATGTAAATTCTCTGGATTGCCATTTTTAAAAATGTTCTCTCCATCTTTGGGGCTCAGCACTCATTACTGTGGTGTTTCCACACTGCACCTTTAAGAGATCATCTGTCATTCAAACAGTGTGGGCAGCTTTATAACATCCTCTCATTTTCTGTTAAAAATAGTTCAACAGAAATCCCCCCAGCAAACTTATTTTACTGCTGCAAGAAACTTTGTGTGTGTGTGTGTGTGTGTGTGTGTGTGTGTGTGTGTGTGTGTGTGTGTGTGTGTGTGTGTGTGTGCGTGCGTGTGTTACTCTATCTGATTGCTATACAGTAAAAGCAACACGGGTGAGTCATCTCTGAAAGGTCACTGTGCAAATTATGTTTCTGTGTTTCGGGAGATGATTGATTTTATCAACATGAATATGACATGAAGATGACTCACTGCTCTCAAGGATCACTGTACAATGATCAATTTTTGTATGTGTGTGTTTGAGATATAGTTGCATCATTTATTTCACATAAATATAACAAAAATGACTGTGTGTGTGTGTGTGTGTGTGTGTGTGTGTGTGTGTGTGTGTGTGTGTGTGTGTGTGTGTGTGTGTGTGTGCGCATGCGCATGCATGTTTTTCCACATAAATATAAAATGAAGATGACTCACTTCTCCAAAGCAACAATCCAGGAGTGTGTGTGTGTGTGTGGTGTGTGTGTGTGTGTGTGTGTGTGTGTGTGTGTGTGTGTTTTAACGTCTGTCTGTTCTCCTACTTTGTTATCAGTGTGCGTTTGTACGTGTATGTGCCAGTATTGATGGGTTGAAGGGTATGGGTATGAAGACTATGGCTAGGTATTTCATCTGATTACAGTGCAAGAAATAATAGCATTGCAAGCTTGTTAATTTATAATCATAAGATAGCAAGTAATGCTGGGGGGGTCCAAACTGGACTCATTTTTGAAAAGCAGCTGTTTCTGCAGAAAAGGCAAAAAAAAACAAAAAAGTCTAGTCTAACTGCTCTAGTCTGGGGGCGGGGGGGATTTTGGACAACACACACACACACACACACAGTCTGGTGTGAAAACTAGGGGAAGAAAGCGAGGGATTACAGGGAAGAAAATGGAATAGCCAGTTTTCAGTTTTCTCAGCCGTACTGTGACAGTGAGGTATTTCAAGAATGAGAGATTATGTCAAACACACACACAGAGACTCTGTGTGTACACACAGGGAAGTGATTGTATGCTTCTGACAAGAATGGTATGTCTGAACAAGTGGTTTAATCTTGTATGCAGACTATCTCCCTTATCCCTCAAGTTATCATCACCGACCTGTGAATTTTGTCTTCAGAGAGTAGAAGAAACTTCTTCTGTGATGTTGTAGACACATCCGCTGGCTGTGGAGCTTTTATTGTGCCGATAATGTGCACTGCAGCTTTTTTTTTAAGCAGCTTTTACAATATGTTTAAAATAATATTGTAGGGAATTCAAAATTAGAGGAGGAGCTTGTTGAATTTATTCTTCAAATGAACTGAACTTGACTCCTACTTTTGGAGTTATCAATCAAACTACTGAAAAACTGGAGAAAGAGCATGTTTCTGTCTAACATTATTAACAAAGCTGCCTTTGCATGTTTTGAGGAGGTGAAGGTTTTCGCAGGCAATTGTCGATATTCACAGCTGACAGCTGTTGCTCGGGAAAAAAAAACCCATTATATTTTGGTATTTTTTGCCTTTTTTTAGATAGTAACTGAAGATAGACAGGAAAGGGGAAAGGACTGGGGGTTATAGTTGAACCTGGGCCACTGCTAAGGCTCAGCCTTAATACATAGGGTGCATGTAGATGACCTACCATGGCGCCCCATCGCTGGCAAATGAAAATAAACTTTTGTTAGCGTTGTGTGCTCTTTCCCTCAGACTGGTGGTTGGCAGCTGGCAAGGTAGTTGTCCCCTGTAAATGAAAGATAAAGGCAGATGTGCACAGCAGTCTGCATCTCTCAGTTTTAAGCTTTCATTCTGTGTATAGATACTTTCTTAAATTCTTCCATCCTACATGTCTGTCTCTTCTCCTCTCCTCTTCAATCGCTAATATTTTTCCCAACTCACTTGTCTTGTTCTCAATCTCTTGTCGTCCATGCCCTCCTCCCTCGCCTGTTTTTCCGTTTAGCCTCAAATACATTTTTAGCCTGGTTTACAAGGACTTCCTGTTCTTCATGAGGGATCTGTCAGAAGTTGATGTCAGTTTAAACTAGATGGGTCCTGTGTAGGCAGAGAGTCAGACTGAGAGCTGAGTTTAGCCGCTGTCACTCTGCCCACACTGGAAATGTCTTATGTAAACACCATCCACTTCATCCCTCCTTTAGAGGAGATTATTATTGACGTTTTATGAAAAGCAGGAAAGTGAGATTCACGCAGTGGTGAGAAACATATGGGAGCAAGGAGAGAGAAGAAGGTTTGCTTACTTTCCCTTGACCTCTTTCTTTTTTTCTTTCATTTTATCCATCAACCTTTTTTTAAATCAAGCCGTATAGTTTTATCTGCTCCTGTTGCATGTTTCCTTTCATTTGTAATTTCACTCAAATGCAGGTCATTATTCCCTCAGTTGCCAGTTTGGTACGTACACCTAACTCTAACTAATGCAGTCTTATAAAAGAGGTTCCTTCATGATAAAAGTTTTAATGTTCAGTTTTTATTTTAAAGGTGTTGATTCAACTTTATGGTCTTTTTTTTTTATATCTGTACTTTGTGGTGCTGTGAATTATATTGCATTATACTAAGAGGTGTTTTCTTTTTTTTAAAGATTCTTTTTTTGGGGCTTTTCCCTTTTATTTTGAAAGTGGATAGACACGAAAGGGGGCGAGAGATGGGGGATGACACGCAGCAAAGGGTAGCAGATCGGATTCGAACCCTGCGCCGCCGCATCAGTTTATGAATTGCTGCAAATCAAAAACATTCACCAAGCTGTGTGACAGTCCAGTACGCTTCAAAATAACACAAATTACAAAGACCAGAAGCTGTAATGCTAAATTATCGGTGATCATTTGTCATACAGTATGTAACTAAGCCTAATCATGTTGTGTGGGGCATTTGCATAAAGTATGTATTTACATACTAAGCTTGTGGTTTCTGTTTACTTCAGAAGTGAAGGCTGTGCAATCAAACATGTAATTACCTGCTCAGTTCAAAATGAACCTGGCTAGATCATCTGTCTATGTAAACCCAAGTCTTGGTGTATTCCACCGAAGCAAATGCAGATTATTTGCATAAGCTATGTGACCCAGGTCTCGCTCTCTCTAGCGCTTTCTTTCACGCACTCACAAACATATAAATCACCTGTCCTCCCTTCCAATGCTCATATAACATCCTATTCAGCCGTGGTACTCCACAAGATATACTTTACAGTTCCCACTCCTCTGCTCCCCAGAGGCACCTCCTGTGTAGTAAACCAAAGACACTTCTCCTCAGGGCCTCAGAGCTGGAAGAGGGATGGAGGGGGGACTTTGGTTTTCATTGTTGTTTTTTTTAGAATCAGAGCCCCACGGTGTGTAGTTCCTCCCGATAAATATTTCATGGGGCGCACCATTAAGATCAAAGAAAACGTAGCTGTCGTATTGTTATGATTCCAAGGAGGGAACATCTAAATATTCCCAATGTGCTGCTCTCCTCATTAAGACTGCTCAGATGTAAACAAGTGATTTTGAAGGTTTATTCATGACTGTTATTTTTTTATTAGCTAAAATATTTTTCCCGTATCATATCATGGGTTTAACATGCGACAAAATTCAGTGATTAAAAAGCTGTATAACCTAGAAATATTTGATTTAAAATTTAGAAATTCTACTGATAGCTTTGATCTGCTTTGGTGTGCTTCTAGGATACCTTCTACTGTACCTGGTTTTCGTTTTGAAAACGTTACTAATTGTCTGCTTTTATAGTTGAATTTTCCAGTTTGCATTTTCCAGTTTTCAGTTCCTTCCAATTTTCATGAATTAGATGCAGATATATATGTGTGTGCATCATATGACATTTAGGGAAGTAGAGAATCTTGATCAGATATTCAAAATGTTGATGCTTGTCCGTACTTCTTAAGCTTTTTAGCTCATTTACATTTCCCAGAATATGTCTTCACCCCATAAAAAGACAGAAAATCTATTTACAGTTTGGCAGAGAGCTGTAATTGTCTTTAGTATTGACAGATGACTCTGCACTTTTCCCTGCCTTTGTAGTCATTATAAAGCCTGGACTAACAGGAGACCTTTTGCACACGGTTTTGTTTACCTACATTATGTAACGTGTGTGTGTGTGTGTGTGTGTGTGTGTGTGTGTGTGTGTGTGTGTGTGTGTGTGTGTGTGTGTGTGTGTGTGTGTGTGTGTGTGTGTGTGTGTGTGTGTGTGTGTGTGTGTGTGTGTGTGTGTGTGTGTGTGTGTGTGTGTGTGTGTGTGTGAGATACATGATACTTACCAGTGGAAGAACACATTGTACTCCATTGTATTCTGACCCCCATTGACTCGCATCCTGTTAGATGGGATGACTTAACATTATTATGAGGCGATGCTTTCCTTTCATGTCTCACTCCATGTTTTGTCTCCTGTACCTGTGACATAACAAAACCAGGAGCTCAACTTAAATGTCACCACACTAGGCTTGAAGAGATGATTGAAATTTGACAGGCAGGGTAGAAAGAAGACATTTACAAAACATGATATTACGTCTCATTTAAAACTCTTTGAGTGGTTTTTCCAACTCTTTTGAACTGATATCAGTAAGTCGGAAAGGGTCTAATTTCACAAACTAATGGAGGTATTAGCTGGATGGCTTCACATGTGGTATCAACTTTGATTTTTTCTTTGAATTTACACGTTTTTATTTTGGTGCAGGTATAATTTTATCAGTGTCTAAATGTTGGCTGGGTATCTCCTCTATCTGTTTTTTATGGTCTTGTTTTTGTCGCCATTTTCTTATATTGTTTTTTCTTGCAAATTTTTCATTTACATTCCCATGTTGCTAAAGCAAATCAACAATGCCAGTCACAGCTAGAAGCCAAACAAACCCCAATCAAATCATAAAAGCTAATGTAATAAAGCCCATATTAAAATAAACAAAGCTAAGAACATCAACTCCAAAAGCACTCTGCTGATAACATCTCAGTATATAACACCACTGACTGTTTATCACATTGACTTTGAAATCAGATTTTGTGTGGTTATACTATATTTTTCTTATGATCAACAAACCCCATGAAATGCCAGAACCAGCAATGAAGTGATCTAGCAAGTGTTGTTTGTGTAGCCAAATCCTGATATTGTTCATTCCTCTTTGCCATAGACCTCCATTGTTGTCCAAAAACTATAAAAAAAAAATAAATAAAAAGAAAACATTGGTGAGCCACAGTGCCCAGTTGTCACTTTTACAAAAAATGAAGGTTTTTATTTGTGTCCTGTTTTTAAAGATGTACGTCTTCAGTAAGAACTACTGGGCTTGGGGCTGTTGGAAGTTAGAAAGTGTTTGAGAAGATGAGTTTTGTTGATAATCGAATAACACCAGCCTTATCCTTTGATAGTGCAAAAGCACCACCCACCAATTTAATAAGACACTGAAGTTGTTATTAACCTTACTTAACAGAAACAACCAGCCCAGTGTTTCCAGTATGAAACCTATTCTCCCTGTATATGTTTGTTTGTGTCTTTGTCTCTCTCTTTTCTCCTCTTTCTCTCCTGCCAGTTGACCGGCCAGGCCTGTTTGCCCAGTATCGGATATCACAACTGATACCAGGCCAAACTAGGGTTACATTTTCTACCTTTTTGTCTTCGCAGAAAGATAGTAGAATTTTTGAATTATTAATGACTACACATTTGCCTCCATTGATCCTGCACTGGTGGTCTAAATTGGCCATTGGCAGACAGAAATAGATCAAATCTGTGCTTTTTATTAGATTAATGGATGGGGTATCAGCAGGGGAAATGTTGTTGATCACCCATGCACATATTACTCGGTTGTTGACATTGATTGATCTGGATGCAAGGATCCTGGGGTAGTTGGGGCATCTGCACATACACAAAAAAAGCCACAGAAAGGTTTGTCCAGAGGAGAATTTCATAAACTGCATGTGTGTGCATATGCAGGGCAATGTTTTGCATGTCCACAGAGAGATTTGCATGCTTTCAAAAAGTGAAAGTAAAAGTGGAATGGATGGGAGACAGGAAGAGACGTGGAAGTAGAAGCGACAGGATAAAGGAAGGAGAACATAACAAAAGTGAAAGGACAAGTGTATGAATAGGAAGGAGAGAAGAATAAGAAAAGGAATCAAAAATGAGGAGAAATGAGTATTGTTGGTATTAAGAATGAATTTGATTGTTTACAGAATAGACAATTAGATGTTTTATTGTGTGATATTTTAAAATGACTCCAATTTACATATTTTGCAGTATAATAGAATAATTCCCACACTGATTTAGCTTTTATTTCAATGACAGTCAAAGATCGACCGTTACAATTATTTATTTGAGTGTTTTTGTTATTTTACTTTCGTATTGTAAAGTGCTACCAACACACATGAAATGCCATTCTAGTGAAGATAACTGAATTCAATTTTGGCAGCTGTTGTGATGATGACGGCAGTAGTGGTGATGATAATGAGGAGCATAACGATAATGATGACGATGATGATGATCACAGTGCTGCTTGATGTGAGGGCGACGGCAGTGATGGAGGGTGATGGTAATAGCGGAGCAGTATGATAATGAGGCATTGAGGACGGGGAGCTAAACGGAGAGCTAAAGGTTGTTTTGTTGTTTTGATCACTGACACACTTCACCTTTTCACACAAAGGTCACGACTTCACCAGGCGGGCGCGTGAATCATTGGGGTGTGTGCGCGTTACTATGCAAAACACAGAGCTGTTGTGGAGAAATGGTGTGCGAGTGAGTGCGATCTGTACAGTACATCTGTGTGTCGGTTTTTGACTGATTACTCGGGCGTGGTGTCTCCCTGCCTGATGGCATGTGTGTGTTTAGTGCGTATCTGCTTTAGTTTGTGCATCTCCATATGTATCTATTAGCTCTTAGAGTATCCAGATGTTTCACGCGGGCCTGCGCGTGTGTCTGTGTACAAATGTGTGTATGAGCGTGTTTGAGTCTTTATTGGTTCCCAGTGGGTCGAGCAGAGTTCCTGACCCCATTTCCTGCTGTTGTTGACTGAGAGACATTCAGGCCCGAGGCTCCACAGACCAGACACTGCCTGGAGGAGCTTCCTGTCACTGCTGCCTAAAACCACATGATTTGTCATTGTTTCGATTGCTTTTTTCCCCTTTACTATTTTGGCATCCGTCAAACTCCGTTTCAGTTTCTCTGGACCATGAGGTCAGGAACTGACTATGAGGGAGAGCCCCAGACATGGGAAGGACTTCCCGATTATTCCTATTGTCATGAAAACTGCAGGATTTTGTTTGCTTGTCACAGAGTATGTAACTTAAAAAAGTTGAAAGTTTAGGAAGACAAAATAAAATTCATATTAGAAGTATCTATCCACTCCCTGTATTGTTTAAAACAAACCTATGTCCATCAAATCCCTGTTGGTTAGTTTCACCTTCTAACTTTACCTTCTTTACTTTCTTTTTTTTATTATATACTCTGAAATTATTATACCTTTATATCAAAGTGCTGTTTTCCCAGAACTCTCTTATAGTTGACATATGCTCCTTATTTTTCTCAAATTGATTATTATTTTTCTCAAAACTCTCTTATAGTTGACATATGCTCCTTATTTTTCTCAAATTGACTCAACTTTGTAGCATTTGTTATTATTTTATCCAGCTCCTAAAATGGAAAAATGTCAAGGTATGAATGCTGTTTAATATAGAATAAATGTCAGCATTTATCTTTCATTAGATCAGACTTATTAGGATTACAGTATTTTAATTGACACAGGTAATCCTTTTAGAGCATGTGGTACCTTTTGTAATTACATTTTTGCAAAAAATCTCCAATAATATCTTTTATTTTATTCTGGTCCAATGACCAGGCACCAGCTCTGGATATTATGTGACTCTTTACTTCTTGTTGAATTGGCTGGAACTGTATGAATGTGACACCACCCTACAATGAGAAAGGCCAGAGTGTTGCGTCAGTCTTCCCTTAATAAATACCGTTTGAATTAATACAAATTCATCCATTTTGCAGAAACAAAATCCCTCCAGGTGTTTATTCAGTATCCTTTGGGGTCAGGGACAGAAGATCAAAATAAAATGGCTAAAATAAAACTATTAAAATCCAAAGCTTCTGTCTTCACTTTTATGTTTGGTGCTGCTGTAAATGTTGTAAATGTGGCGTTTAAACAGTAACATACTTGAGGTTGTATTGTATTGGGACAAGTCAAGTGTTAACAGTGTGCTGCTACACGACCGCAGCGCTCAGGTGCCAGCAACCACGTTAATTATCGCTTTATTAATTTGTCAGTCAACAGCTGGAATTATTACCCATCAACAAGTTCAATAATTAGTTTTATTTACTTCATGTTTTCAGTCATTTTGTAAGACTATCTGTGACTCATCTTATCTGTTTAGTGCCATTTTTTAAAGGTGTTATAACAAGTTGTTCCAGACCACATGATAAACTCTGCATGTATCTTTGTGTTTGTTCCAGGTTGCTGCCGACTGAGTCGACAGGTGGCCTTTCCAACAACAGGCAGGAGAGGGAGAGCAACACCCAGCCTCCTCCCACCCAGCGCTACAGCTGCTATGACCTGGATGACATGGACGTTGCCTGGCTGGAGCTGGTCAACCACGAGTTCAGACAGATGGGTGAGTGCATATTGACTCGCTGCCTAATTTGATAATAAAAGCCAGAAAACAGTTTGACATCGACAACAGAAAAAAATACAAATGTGAAATAGTTCCCAAAGGCATCTAACATGGTTGTAAACGCTGACCTATAGTAATAGTGTTATGCAAAATATTATGAATTTTTTCACTTGGCCTGATCCTCCATGTTGCCTTGTATGAAATATCTTACCTAAATGTCTCATGAATGATGCGGTTTTCCTTCAGTCTCATGGACTTCATTTAGAGCTACAGAGGCTTAAAAGACACATCCATACCTACACTGTATTGTCTGTGTGTGAAATTCATATTCCTCGGTAGGGCTGCAACTAAATAAAATGTCAATTTCTTTTATTAATCCATGAATAGTTAAGTCTTTAAAATGTCAGAAAACACATTTGTAACCGTTTAAAATCCAAAGATATTGTATTGACAATGAAAGAAAAGAAAAAAGCAGCACATCCTCACATTTTAGGAGCTCGAACCAGGATGTTTTGCATTTTTAATCATTAATAAATAACTTGCACTCAGCACTGTTTAGTTGAGGTAACACTTAAATGGGTACTAACAGAAACATGACTAACAGCAACTGGACCATATTCTCTCCTATAAAAACTCTGTTCGTTATTAAAGCTGCTGGTTTTTGCACCTTGACAGAACTAACTGCCAATAATGAGGTATAGTCGTTAATTGTTTTTAGGACTTCAGTATTGAAAAATCACTTTAAGTTATATAAATAAATAATCCCAGAGGAATCAAAGGGTTGATTTCAGCCAACTGAATACTGTGTGTACAAAGCATTATCTTTTCTTTTTTTTCCTGTTTTCGACACCTGCCTATTTAAAGTCACATAACCTGAATTAGATATGTTCCATCAAACATTTAAACTTTTACAGCTGTTTATCTGAAATTTACCTGCAAGTCACATTTGAAAAAGTCTAAAATGCTCTTAAAATTTCTGAAAACTGCAGATGCTCTAAATATACTGTAACTGTACATTGTTCCTCTTCTTCTACAGTAACGATCACTCTTTATCTACTCTGCTGTGCTATATCCTCCATTTTGCCATGGTGACAACTGCTGACCCCGAGCATCTCTTCCATCTCCACCATTTTATTCGATATCTGATCGGCTCCTTTCAGATAAAGGGTCGTAATTGTGTTTAGAAATCCCAGCTGGGGTATCAGGCTTTTATTTCTAGGACATATTCTCCTTAAATCAAACCCATACCCTACAATACTAGACCAAACATACGGTTGATTAGTTCTGCTGGGCGAGGCTGTACGGCTCTGGACTCATGATGGGATAATTTAACATTTTCTATCTCAGTCCTCCACTTGTGTGGAGACTGGATGTGCTGTCATTTTGGTTATTTACACTAAACTCTTTTTAAGTTGGTTTCAGAAATGGGGTTAATTTGATTTTCAGATTATTCCTTTTAGAGGAAACTTGATTTTCTGAAGAAAACTCGGTCTTTACAGCAGCACAAAACACTGGAGAGCATGCAGTCTGTCAGTAGTAATAGAGAAAACACTTGAATGTCAACCTTCTGCATTGCATTTAATAGAGTCAGTTAAATAATGTAGGATTAGACAAGTATATGAACGTACTGGAAAGTAAAGAAAGAAGTGTGTGTGTGTGTGTGTGTGTGTGTGTGTGTGTGTGTGTGTGTGTGTGTGTGTGTGTGTGTGTGTGTGTGTGTGTGTGTGTGTGTGTGTGTGTGTGTGTGTGTGTGTGTGTGTGTGTGTTGTGTCACTTTCTGACAGATAAGTGCAGTCGTGATCACATACACACAATGATAAATGTGCATCTGCATGTGCGCACAGCTGTAGAAACACGGAAACACATAGATAACTGTAAAGCAAATACACTGAAAGTACACACACTCTCAAATATGTGTGAACGTGGTGTTGCTTCCTTCTCTGTGTGTTCAGTTCATGATGTAAATGTCACAGAAGGTTAATATCTAACTCTACTTCCCTTTTTTCTGCCGAGGTATAATAGTGTTTTGGTTGGATTTGTCTTAGCTCTACTTCTTTATGTGAAACTGCAGCTCAGGTTATAAATTAACCATGTTGGCAACAAAATGCTCCAGAATCAGTACATTAAGTTGTTTTATTAAATTTATTTTTGGATGGGAAGGCATTGAGTGACATAAATAATAAATAGACACAGGATGCTCATCTCCACTTAAACAAAAATCCTCCTAACTGAGTGCTGAATCTGTCAAATAAATCAATAAATAATCTTCAACTACAGATTCCAGGACAGCTGGACAGTTTCTTTATCTCTGCTTGGAGCATTCGGGCAAGGCAATGTGACATAATAATGTAACTGAATCTAGAAATGATCACCTAAGAATCCAGAGATTGTGGCTGAGCAAAAGATTTACTCAACTCTAATTTGATTTGTGTTGGCATGGTCTTTATTTAAAGCCTGTATTACAGTATTCCAAATACAGTCCCCAAGTAATGTCATCTAAACTTTATTGTTTTTGAATGGGTATCAAATGAATCATCTTTATTTCAGTAAAAAACTACTTCACACTAGTTTTAATGCCTTGCTGTTACCCATTTTGTAGAATTATTGTAATCTTGTTGCATATAATGAGATACTATTATTCCACATCTGTTTGCCACCATCCTGGAAACCAGACTGTTCACTTTCCTGCTACCTCAAATACTTTATATTTTATGAGCAAGAAATCTTGCACTCACCAGTTAAATCAGTTTTCATCAACTATTAAGCAGCCTTAGAGCAAGGCATTACTTTGATATGCAAATGGGGCAGGAATATTAATGCCAATGCCGACACATATTGGCACAGTGAACTGAGCTTTCGCCAAGAACGGCTTAATTACAAATTTCGTCGTTTTTCAGCTTTGATAGCAAATGGGCTTGTAGTGACAGAGCACATGTAGTATTTCTTTGCTTTTCTATGGTTAGCAAAGAGTCAACTGCAATACTCCCACATCCTGCAGTTCATTTCCAGCACATTTTATCCTAAGCCAGCCCAACGAAAACAGAAAGCGACCTGTCTGAGGTGCACATGTGAAGAAAGCTGTGAGCGTTTCTAATTAAAGTGTAAGACAACGTGTTTTGGCCAGAAATTAATTTGGTAAATTGGCTCACTCATTTAGTTTTTCCCATGAGCAGCTTCCCATTACTGGTATCCTTGTTGATAACATGTACTAAGTATTGACGCTGCTACTGCATTCAGTAAAATATTCATCCCTGCAATCAGCGGCCATGTCTCAACATCTGCCTTCAACACTTTTAAACGTTTGACTTTCTGTCCTCTTCAGCACTACCAGAGCTGGACGAGCTGACGATGGAGTGCGTTTTGGTCGAGCTGGAGAGCGTGTGCGAGGAGAAGATGCGGCAGGCCATCGAAACGGAGGAAGGCCTGGGCATTGAGTACGACGAGGACGTGGTGTGTGACGTCTGCCGCTCGCCAGAGGGAGAGGACAGCAACGAGATGGTCTTCTGTGACAAGTGCAACGTTTGCGTTCATCAGGTCAGTAATGAAGGGGTTAAGTGGTTTATCTCTCTGTTATGTTAAGCGTATGTGTGTCTTTAAGTATCACTTATCCTTCTGCGTCTTTTAGTCTCCGCGCCGGCGAGAGCCATGGCCGGAGGCATTATGTTTTTTGAGTTGTCCATCTGTCCCTCCATCCATCCCATTCCCTTGAACACAATATCTCTGGAACATCTTGAGGGAAGTTCTTCAAATTTGGCTCAAGAAGTAAAACAAATTAGGATTTGGTGTTCAAAGGTCAAGGTCACAGTGACCTCACCATAGATGTTTTCGGGCCATTACTCAAGAATACATACGTTAGATATGACAAAATAGGGAATAATGGCCTCTAGCTCACCTGGTAGAGCGCACGTCCCATGTAGGCTCAGTCCTTTCCAGTGGCCTGGGTTCGAATCCGTCCCGAGGCCCTTTGCTGCATGTCATCACATTACATTTAATTTTGCTTTCATCCAAAGTGACTTCCATTAAGTGCATTCAACCATGAAGCTACAAACTCTGGACAGCAAGAATCAAGTGCAAGTACATTAGCTTCAGATAAGCCAAACTACAAAGACTCACATGTAAACATCCTCCCTCTCCCTCCCCCATGTCCTGTCTCTCTTCAGCTGTTCTAAATAAAGGAAAAATCCCCCAAAAATATCTTTAAAACACAAACAAATGTCTAATAGAATAGAATGACGAAGTGATGACATTTTATATAAAAAAATGTTAAAGGTCAACTTCACTGTGATATTATGATGTCCTGCAAAAACACTTTTCTATTATTATTCATTATTCAACGCCGTAACTCAGGATCAGCAGGATTGTGACCATATTTCAAATTTGATCGGATACTGAATTGGTAGTCTGTATCCACGGCGTTCCACTTCCGGGATTGCTCTCGTTCTGCCAGAAATTCTGCCGGATGCCACTCTTTTCAGATGTCCGTTTTCAGATGTCCTGTTACCTTCCACTTTGTGTTGGAATTTTAAACTCTGGTCGATTTATGAGGACTATGGTTGAGTGCTCCTCAGATCTGTGCAGGGTAAATCCAGACAGCTAGCTAGACTATCTGTCCAATCTGAGTTTTCTGTTGCACAACTAAAACAACCTTTGAATGTACACGTTCCACCAAAACAAGTTCCTTCCCGAGGCTATTTTGCAGGGGCACCGTGGCTCCGCTCGGCGCTTAGCACCACCCAAGACGATTGTGACTGGTTTAAAGAAATGCCAATAAACTAGAGCACGTTTTTCTCCCATCCCGGATTGCTGTGTGGACTCGCCAGACCCTCCTGCGCGGTGCTGTGGAGGAAGGTCTGGCAATGCGAGACTACTGAATTGGTGACACTAATCTTGGGTGCCCACCTTAAAACTGTGCTGGTTGTATAGATCTTCTGTGCTGTCGGGTTGAAGATGTGTGTGAAGCATCCAGTTTTAGAATTTTTAGCTTCTTTGCTGCAACATCCATATTTGAAGCTTTGTCTAGTGTCACCACAAGCTTTTTGGTTTTGCTGATATTGAGCTTCTGGTGATTGTCCTTGCACCATGTGCTACGCTACATTATATGAGTCTGGAGACCTGGATGTTAACTGCAACTTGACTGGTTGGCGGAGGCATACAACCTCGAGGCTGTAATTCTAATTTAGAAACTTATTTTTCACAAAATAAGAAAGTGCCTCTGGGAAAGAAATACTGCTAAATGCTGAAAGCCTAAATGTGAAAAACAAATCAAGGTTGTTCATACACAAGGTTTGGCTGTTTTCCTCAGAGCTGCCTTCCATATTTTACTCATATTTTACTCCCTCTGACATCATTTATCATCGACATGAAAGTACACATACGGAAGCAATTTCACAAATGGTACCTTTGACAACCTGAGGCTTCAGGGGGCTCTGTTGTGTTTGTTACACAGTGACACAGTGTTAATTGTTCTGTCGGCCCTGTTGGCACTAACATACCTTCAGTGTCATCAGACTGCCTCTGGTTTTCTGCTGTTATTTTTATTTATTTTTTAAAGATTTTTTTCTTGGCCATTTTAGGCCTTTATTTTGACAGGACACCTGAAGACATAAAAGGGGAGAGAGAGGGGCAACGACATGCAGCAAAGGGCCGCAGATCGAAGTCGAACCTGCGGCCGCTGGGTCGACGAGTAGGCCTCTATAGATGGGCGAGCGCTCTACCAACTGGGCGAGCGCTCTACCAACTGAGCTACCCGGGCGCCCGTTTTGCTGCTGTTATTACACTGGATGTAAATAGTTAACTCCAATATAATGGGCTCTCACCTAGAAGTGGAAATATTTAGAAAAAGAGGGAAAAAAGGATCATCCAAAGCCCAAAAAATGGAAATATTTCTCGTGCTGGGATCAATTGGAGCTGGTCAGGGACAGTGGCCGGCGGAAGGGCAATCAGTATCTGTAGTCAGCGTTGTGTTAGTTAGCTTCCAAAGCTACAAACAAGCGCTGGCTGTGCTAGCCTCGTCCCTTGGCAGGCTGTCCGGACCGGGAAACGAGGCAGAATTGTCCGCAGAGGTCTCCTCTACTCCAAAGCAAACGAACCCGGTGATTTAAACCAATAAAAGTACTGAATAAAACAGTTTCTCATTTAAAATCAGTGTTTTGCTTTTGCTGTTCAGCAGGAGTTCATGAGAGCCTGCATGTCAAGAAGTCGCAAATGTTTGCTAAGTACTCTTCTCTGTAAGCTAGAAATCCAGATGTCAGATAACTAAAATCCTTCCTTCAGTTAAAAGTCTAAAACAAGCAGGGTCTAATAAGTGAATCATAAAAATGTGACCTAAAACTACAAAAAAGGTTGATTTATGGGTGCGTTTCTGGCGAGCAACCACAACGCTGACTTACTTCTGGGCTTGTCAATAATGTTTTGTCTCCTTCACATTATCACCTCTCTTAACTTTTCTTTTTCTTTCTCCGTGTCACAGGCGTGTTATGGCATCCTGAAGGTACCCCAGGGGAACTGGCTGTGTCGGACCTGCGCTCTAGGCGTTCAGCCCAAATGTCTGCTCTGCCCTAAGAGAGGGGGGGCCCTCAAACCCACCCGCAGTGGAACCAAGTGGGTCCACGTCAGCTGTGCCTTATGGATCCCTGAGGTGAGACCCAAGGAGGGGCACTGGGGTCAACATAGCCAAATAATCCAAATATAGTACGGTGTAGATAATTGTTCCAGTTGTTTTTTACATTTCCTATACCTGGTGATGGACTTGATTCTTCCAATCAAAGTTAGGCCTACCTGTATATTGTGTTTATGATCCCTGTCACACACCATACTCAGAAATCTAGTCTTGCCACCTAATGCCACTCTTAATGCAGAAATTAGTATCTGTGCCTCCTCTTTTACATGTGAGTGTTAAATATTGCTGCACAGTGGCTCTGAAGAGTGAGTGAGTTTGTTTTTTTCCACATTTAGTGCATACAGCTGTAGTCATTAGTAGTTAGTGTGAAAAACTATCTTTCCTTTGTTGGTTCAGTGGAGTCAGCAACTGCATAAATATGAAGAAGCAAACTACTGAATGTCTGCCGTGTTGAATGTGTGTAAAAACAAGTATGGTGCTCTTGGACGAGGTGTCTACATCATAAAAGAAGGGAAAAGAAAACCACCTGAAAGACTGTGGTGTTTGACATGCTTTGATGAAGACCCACACAGTGCTGTTTTGGATTTCTGCACTTGTGTTTTTCTCATCCTCATCCCAAATGGCATCTAATGCACACTCTTTTAGGTACAGCGTTTTTCTCTTTCACTCTTTGCATCGACAGAAACATGGGGGACAAAAATCACAGTCCTCATTTTGTGAAATAAAAAAATGCATTACAAAGACCATAATGTCGGAAAATACCCATTTGATGTTGTTAACCCTGACTGTTAAAGTAGCTTCAGCTGAGAGAAGGCACGACACTGACGATGTACATGTGGCATGTGAGTGTACTTGAAAAAATCCCAAACAACAGGGTTTACGGGAAATGTGGCACAGATTTTGAGAAACACTCGCACCTGTTAGTTTTTTCCATTTTGGCTTTTCTTGTTAACAGTAAATGCTTTGAATACTTCATGTAGCTTCTTCAGTCAAAGTCTCAGTCTTATCAGTCTGCAGATAATGTCAATTGATTCATAAAGAACCTGTTTGTCAAGCATGTAGCCGAGCAGCCGCTCATTTCCACTTGATGTGTCTGATGATACCTTTTGGAAACGTCTCATCTAAAAGCTTTAAATGGACATAAAGCAGCCACTTATTTGATGTATGTTGCTTTATGCCTTGCACACACCTTTAAACTGTTAAGGCAGTCAGCCATGTGTCTTCAGCCTATTCAGGAACACACTCCACCAGCAGAGTGACTTTTGGCAGTTTAAACCTTTTACTTCTAATTGCCTTCTGTCACCCTTGATTGGGCTAATTGTTTTCGTTGCTCCGTTCGCTTTTGTTTTCTCTTCCTACCGTGGAGGGAGAAAAAAAAAGAGAATTTGCATGTCTGTGCGTGTGTCCTTGCATAGACATTTGTGTGTTCTTGCATGAGCTAAAGAGGTGTTCATAGCAGACGTCTACACAAATAAACACAAACGCAACACACATCAAAACACTGGCAAGTAGATTTCTACTGAATTTGATGGTAGTGGAAATTTCCAGAAAAGAGGCTCTGTATGTGAGAGTGACATTAATAGAGAGGGCTGGATCAGAGTGTGTGTGTGTGTGTGTGTGTGTGTGTGTGTGTGTGTGTGTGTGTGTGTGTGTGTGTGTGTGTGTGTTGCACGCGTGTGTGCTTGTGTTTGTGTACATAAACACACCACCCAGCCTTCAAACGATACAGCCCCCCTGATGTGCTGTGTTAAGCTGCCCTCTGCCTTCAACCCCTAGAGAGAGGTCCTTCTTTAAACTGCTTTCCACAACACACACACACACACACACAGACACGCAGAGCCCCTCTCTTAAAATGCCTTTTCATTTAACACTGTGATTTCCACCCATTTCCACTGAATTGATTTAAAAAAAAATAGGCATTCTGTTTTTTTATGTCTGAACCGAACCCAAGCCTGATGCAGTTAATGTTAGCTAAAGCACTGAGTTTGTGTTACCCTGTCACGCAATTTTTATTACCATGGTTACAGTTTGCCTGTATACCTTATGCGTTAATGCGTTGTCATGTACCTAACAAACCCCAGCACTAAACAAAAAGTATCCCAACACAGACAGTAGGTCTATCATTTTCATTTATTTTTACACGATATTTTCACAAAAAAGAACTCCAAGCACAATGGTACTACAGGCCGAACCCAACCCAAAGCCTAACATCATTTGTAAAAATGTGTCCGAGACCAGCTCGGGTCCTGTTGGGCTCAGATTGGGTATCTGCACTTTATTGCTGACACACACCCACACTGACACACACACACACACACACACACACACACACACACACACACACACACACACACACACACACACACACACAGAAAGAAAACTAAAGCCCTGACTTTTTGAGTACCAAACCAACACAAGAGGAGAACGTGGAAGAATTGTGTAAAGTGCAACGTGTGTGTGTGTGTGTAATCAATTAACTACAGCATTCAAAAAGTGGAAATCCTTTTGCCATTGATTAGGTTGCACATTGACTAAAAGGAACGAACATTGACAGTGACAGCTGAGGCATCATTGTCTGAACTGCACTTTCTATTGACATCCTCAGTGGAGTAAAAAATGTACCCCGACTCTGATCACTTGTGCTGTACAAAATACATCAATAGGAAGAGAAAGAACCGAGGCAGTGTGTTTGTTCTGTGGACAAGCAGACGAGAGGAGGGAAATAAAATCAGATATACGGACAAATGGAGGAAGAGAGGGAGGGGCATGACCCGCAGAAATCAGTCGTCGGCTTGTCAATGCAAGCGTGAAGGACAAGGAAAGAGGGCAATGCTACAAATATGAGAATAAGTGAATGTGAAAGAGGTGGAAGGAGGACAGCGGAGGAAGGAAGCAAGAAATGGCACTTTGGTGATGAGTGCTCTCCACTCTATTCTGCATGGCTGGTTGGCACAGGTCAATGACTTTTTGGTTGTATTTGGTGGAGAAGGGTTTTAGGCCAAAGCTGTTCTGAATAGACCGCTCAGAGAGAGTGAGTCACACTGGGCTTTACAATCCTGTTTTCCAAGGAGCACAGGTGTCCCTACTCAGGGTCCAAGGACAGACTTTCTCATTTGAGATCTTGGCTTTTGAAATCATTCAAGCTGATGAGTTGATTATTATCGTTCCGTTTTGGTGGAGATTTAGTCATTTTATCAAGTGAGGAGCGAAGTTTATCCAGAGATTTTATGTCGAATAAAAAGATGGGTGATGATCTCCAGCTGTTAATTGTTGTCATATCTGTATTAAAGAAACTGTCCTACGAGGCAACACAATTACCAATTTCAGTTTAGTCTATTAATCGTTTAGTCTACAAAATTGTGAAAGTACCCGACACATGTTTTTTAGAACCCAAGATGTCTTCAAATGACTTGTTTTGTCTGACCAACAGTCCAAAATCCCATATTCAGTTTACATTTTAATTTTTGATACAAAGCCGAGAAAAACCGCAAATCCTCACATTTTAGAAGCTGGAACCAAAATATGTTTGGCATTTCGCTTAATAAATGAGTCAAATAAAAATGTCTGTCGGCGGCCTCATCAGTTAATCAACTTATCATTTCAGCAAAATGATTAAAATTAAACTGCCGAGAGTGTTCTTATGATAATGATGGTGATGATGAACAAATACGATTTATCTCCACACAATGTTGATTGTTAGATTATTTATCACATTTGGTGCTTTGAATCCGATATGTGTATTTCCTCCTGTTCCCTGTAGGTGAGTATAGGCTGTCCAGAGAAGATGGAGCCCATTACCAAGGTGTCCCACATCCCCGCCAGCCGCTGGGCTCTGTCCTGCAGCCTGTGTCGAGAACACACAGGAACCTGCATACAGGTACGTCTTATCACTGCGTCCGCCGGGCCTTATGTTGTTATGAAGTGACCCCAGTGTCTTAAAAGACATCAGCAACGCTCAAACATCCAGTTAAGTTTTGGTATGAATTAAGTTTTTCTTTTCTAATCATGCCCAAAACCTTACCTCAAACCCATTTAGCAGCCACTTTTCATTTCAACAGTTTGAAAATAATTGTCACAATTCTCTTCACAGTATTTGTTTCTGTCCTCTGCTTTTCATGCATGTTGGGCATGCTATTGTCATGTCATGTTTGAATTTTGCTCTGACAGCTGCTGTCCACTATTGGAACCAGACAGATGTGCTTCATGTCATTCCTCCTCTTCATCCTGTTTCTTCTTTTGTATAAACATTTTTTTTTTTTATTTAACCTTTATTTAACGAGGAAGACCATTGAGATAAAAATCTCTTTTCCAAGGGAGACCTGGCTAAGATAGCACACCAGTTACAGTTTAAATAGAAATAAAACACAACAGACAGGAAATAAAATCACCCAAGAAAGGGACTATAACCAGCGCAAATAAAGCAGTCTTCATCTTCCTCCTATTCCAATCCTCATGGCATGTGCACGCACACTGTTCATTATCTGGAGGTGGCGTTGGAATGAAAACAAGCCTGACGAAAATTGGTAAGTTTTAATTGTGTGTGAAATTCAATATTAAAGTTTAACTTTTGGAGTTTATCCTTACAAACAGATAATGTAGATGGGATGTTCATTCTGAAATAAAGCCTCACAGGCACACCCTCTCACATAAAATGTCTCTCAACAACACAGATCATCCTAGTTCTTAGCCTCCCGCTTGCCACAGATGGATCTGTTTGAACCCTGCACCGCTTTAACATGCTGCTGAGTACGCAAACAAAACCCCCAACACATTACCGCTAACGCACTTTACAGCTATTAACTTGCTGACCATTCAGCTTTAAAAGTGCCCTTAAGGTGAACTGGATGCCTAAAGCCCTACGCTTGCTGTATATACGTGTGCTGGAAGTATACAACCGTGTGTACCTACAAGTGTGTCCGATTGTTTTTGCAGCGGTGAGAGTGTTTGCTGTCACAGTATTGATGCTTTAGATTAACAGCGAGTCCTTGAGCCAAAATAGCTCCTGCTCATGCACCATGAGCAGGAGGAGTCCTGTGTAGGCTCTTAATGTAGGTAAAGGAATGAAATAGCAAATCAGTTTTCTATCTTGAAAGGTTTAGGTACAGGAGAGTCTGAGAGATAATAATAGTAATATGTTGTCAGTCTTGATTTTCTCTTCATTTCCCCAGATTTTCTTGTGTTTTTAATGCACAGTAGGTCAAACAGCTCAAACTAGATTAGAGTTCTTTCCTTATGGACTACTTTTGAAAGTGTAACATTCAGACACATTACTTCAAGTCTTTGCTCTAAAATATACCCACACAAATCATCAATATTCCTCAGGTGTCAGGCTCTCTTTCTATCAAGGATCAAAACTATGTGATATATATTGGCACTAATATACTGTAGCTGCCTGTCAAGTCTTAAAATCAATGATTTCATCAGGATTTCTTCACTTGACAGGGTTAGAAATGAGAAAATAGGCCTAGATTATTTTGACAAATGTCTCACTCCAAGACATGCCAGTTTGAATTCTTAAATTCTGCCAAACAAGATATTTGGAGTAGACAGAACAGCAGATAGCAGATATCTATGTCCCATATTTATTAAACCTGTGAAAATTAAACTTAGAAATGCTCTAAAGAACCAACCCAGGTGTAAAAAAAAAAAAAGCTTTGTGTGAGACTAACTCCTACTTATAGTGAAGTTAAGGCATAAGACATTTTTGTGTTTGAAATATTCTGTTAACAATTAACACATTAACTTAATATATTGACATATGAATACAATGGAATTATGGGAAATGTGCTTAACTGGGAGCAAAAGAAAACCAAGCTGGAGCAAGAATAGTCTGCTGTTGATAGGCAAGCAGTGTTTCCCACACATAGACAAATTTGTGGCAGTGCGCCATACAATCAACACAAAAATATTTTATATTCTGAATACAATGTTGTCAGTGTGTTAATGTTGGCGTCCCGACCCGACTCTTAGCAAACAAGCGATTGCGCCTGCTTTAGAAAGTTAACTAGTCGCAAGTTTGCGGTAAAATGCAGTTGGGTTGTCGAGGTCAAAACACTATACGTAGCAGCTGTGAATCAAATAAACTTATTATAAATAATGTTATGTCATTTTTGTACTCTTACACTGAATGTTTGCTGCTTCAATCCAGATGAGTATTGAAAAGTATTTTCCGCGACTGAAAAAGGCACGCGTTGAGGATGAGGACCAGCCTGAACTGGAGGTATCAGTCTGAAACAGAGCTGAACAGTCCGACCAGTGGAATTGGTTATGTTGTTAATTTGTTTACAGTATTTTCAGGCTTCAACCAGTGCTGCTCAATCATAAAGACAGGATCAGGGGGAGAAATGGATAGATTCGTTAGGCATTGAAGAAAGAGTAGGAGAGGAGGATAGCATCCAACAGTGTGTCCTCCTCAGTTTTTGATACTTGATTGTATAAAAATAAGTATTTTACTCCCGCGCCACAAATTGCTTTCTAATCTGTGGGAAACACTGGCAAGGTACTGTACATTTCTTTTGCGTCCAAAATGTCACTTTTCACAGCGTGATTAATATGGACCCAAGTCTCTCTCATGAGGCAAAATGGAATATGATTAAATCAAAATATAATTAGTATCTTTAATTAAATAACAAACGTTGTTATCCACAAACACCTGAACATACTCACTCAGCATGGGCAGTGATAAAAACATGATTAATAAATCCCTGCCAGGACTGAGCAGGTGCATTTGAAAAGGCCAGATGAGTATTTTTTGCGATGACTTGGCCCGTACCAAGCAACACATCTAGCCGGTGTGTTCAAGACACTGTGTTCAACCTTTCCTCTTTTGACACCAACTAAGTGAGAGCAGCTGCAGCGGCCTTACCGTGACATTTGGGAAAGTTAAACGGTTCTACATTGTTGACTGTAACTCCACTTTGTAACAAGATGATGTATAAATAGTGGTGATATGTGACTATTGGATCATGCCTTCTGTTCCTCAATCACTGACTTTGTTTACTCAGTGATTTAGTGGGTTGAGGACAGTTTTTCTCACTGAAATGTATTTTTAAAGCTACAATGTGCAAAAGTTGACAACATCAAAGTGTACATCAGATGAGATAGGAGAGACATCAAGTTTTACCTGTAAAAGCCTAGTTGTAAAGATTTTTCAAACGTGAAATGGATATCTTGGAGTCTTTCGCTTGTGATATTAATAATGTAATTAATAATAATAATAAAAAAATTTTTAACCTTTATTTATCCAGGTAAGTCGATTGAGAACAAATTCTCATTTGCAACGACGACCTGTCACATTCACAAAGTTTGACATTCATACCTGGAAGCTGCCCAGTACAACCACAGTCTGATCTGCTGGCCACTGAGCAGCTCCACTGGAGCGGTTGGAGGTTAAGGGCCTTGCTCAAGAGCACCTCAGTGGTGATAATGAGGGAGGGACAAGCGCTGCTCTTTCACTTTCCCCACCTCTTGCTTCTTTAACCATTAGGCCACCACTGCCCACTTTCAATCAAATCCTTAACATGTGATTTGATCACTTAAAAGTGATCGATATGCAGAGGAGTTTGCTCCGTAACACATCTCCCTCACCCGTTGTTGTTAGATCAAGAGGGGGAGGATGACTAAATTAGACCTCAGACCTGTTGAGGTCGGGTAGAAGGTACCGAATACACCATGCCAGCACTGAGAGGCTCAGGAGGAGCGTCTACCCTCAGGCCACTAGGATCCTAAATGAGGACATTGCCTAAGGCCGGTTACACACTGGATGCGTCGCGCGAGCGTGTCAGCCGCGTGGTGTGTACGTTTATATTTCGGCTCCCATGTTAACAGGTTAGAGCTTACACACTGCCTGCGTGAGACGCGTGCCTGCTAGAAATAGAACCGACACCTATTTTTCACACGAGACGCGAGCGTGTTGGAAGCATTCCAGGCAAAATAGAATAGGAAAATATGTTTATATGTCATTTAGACAGGAATGCATATTAATAAATGACATCTTGATGTTTGAAAGTCTCGAGGTTTTGACATCAATGTATATATAAATGTAATAATAGTAGTCAATACTGCCGATGTTGTCTTGCTTTAATCAAATCAGTAGGCTATATATAAAGGGTAGGAAAGGCTACAATAACAACATAGTGTGTGTTCTGGGTGACGGTCCAACATCAGATAGGTAGGCTCTTTACAGCTACACAAAGTTGTTATAAACGGACAGCCCACTTACCCATTTTTCAGAGTTTGAATCTGTTGGCGCTATGTCTCGAGATCAGCCCTCCCTGTACCTAGCAGCAGGAGCAGCGCTGCATCAGACACACTTCTGGTGTGTAGGACACAGAAAAATCCACGCAGCTGAGACGCAACAGAAACGCCATGCTCACGCGACGCATCCAGTGTGTAACCGTCCTAAGACAGCTTAACTGCTTAACTTTTATTATTTTTGTGTTAAATCATCTAAAAGCGTCAGATTTTCAATGTGATGTTTGTCACTTTTAAGCATTATTTGTAACAGTTAAGTAGGCTCTACTGCTGCTGTATATTTGGCTTTTAAAATGAAAGATTTGATGCAGAATGCAGTTGAGCCAGATTGTTTGTGAAAAGGTTAAACAGAAGTTGTTTTCCAGACGGTGGAGTCAGTAGGATCATTCAGGTTTTGGTAACCGGGCTCATAAACAGCACAGTGAAGAGAGTCACCATCCTGCTGAATGCTGAACTCCTCTGAAAAGTACAAGCACTGACCTGCACACACTCACCCACACACGCGTTGACAAATGTGCTCGTACATGCGCGGTGACAACAACAAACAGCAAAACACACACAAAATCACACCATGCCTGGAGGGACTCAGTGGGAGGCCACCTCTTAGTATGACCTGAAATGGATAGCACTGAGAAACACACATACACACACACACACACACAGACACACACACACACACACACACACACACACACACACACACCTACACACCCATGTTACCGAGATGTCAGCAGAAATGGGGGAACCGTGTTTGTTGTGACTTGGGTTGTCTTTCTGCTTTGCTGCACTTGTATTGGAACCTTGATAACACAAGAAATGGACAAAAAAAATATCTGTGACATAGTGTCTGTGCATGTGTGCTTACATGCACGTGTGTTCTAGAGAGAATGTGCAAGAGTGAAGTTGCTCTTAGATTATAACAAAATGTTTTTTTCCATCAAGCATTTCATTCTGTTTTTTTTTTTTTTTTTTTTTAATGAACCCACAGACATAATGAACACTCAAATGGGATTTTTACTTCCCTGTTTCACCTCCCATTCTTACTATATTCTCTCCTCACATAATTCCTGTGCTACTTTTCTTGTTTGGCTCCCGTACATTCTACCCTGCTTCCTTCTCATCCCTTGTCTGTCCTATACCACCTTCCTGTATTGCTCTCTTATTCTGTCTCTGCCCTTAACTGTACTGCATTTCCTCTCTTTCTTCCCCTCACAGTGCTCCATGCCCTCCTGTATGGTGGCCTTCCATGTGACGTGCGCCTTTGACCACGGCCTGGAGATGAGGACCCTCCTGGCAGAGAACGACGAGGTGCGCTTCAAGTCCTTCTGTCTAGATCACAGCTGCACCGCCAGCAACAGTAGTGCAACCACCACCAACTTCTCCAGTTTGACCAGTGTGAGCATTGGCAACCACACCACCACTTCCACCACCAGCGGAGCACACGCCACAGCCAGACCTGACTGGACCACCACCGGTGTGAGTTCTGAGCTCCGGCCGGACCATCAGCACCAACCAAACATCTGCAGCGATCAGGAGCAGAGGTCGGTATTGTACCCAATTTCAGTGTCGGCATCAGAGCGAGCTGAGCGGGACCAGCTGGAGAGAGAGAAAGTGAGCCAGAGGAAACAGAAGCTCCAGGAGCTGGAGGATGAGTTTTACCAACTGGTGGACCCCAGGGAGGTTGCCGAAAACTTGGCGCTGCCCTTTTCCCAGGTACGTTAAGCCATGCAACTGAAACACTACGATTTTTTTATATGACATGATGCCATACACTTGTCATTTACTGTAAAAGGTACACCTCCATGTGCACCAGAAATACCTTCCTCCTCCAGACAGTGAGTCAGGTATAAAGAAAGCATAAGTAAAAAAGAAAGCAGACAGGGTCGACACACAACTCTCTGATGAGATGGGACAGATTAGCAACACTTGTTCATGCTAACAGGTAACAAATATGTAAATACTGCAACATCAATGTAGAGTTACATTTCTGTCCACTAAGAAGCTGAAGCCTCTTGTGATTTGGCTGAAGAACATTGCCTGGTCTGACAAAACACAATAAATCTATGGCGCACTTTACACACTTTCCGTCCATGTTTGCTTATAAAATAATAATAATAAATAATAACTTCATAAGGTCTCTCCATTTGCCCGCACAACATTATTCTGATCTTTACCCAGTATTTCAAATACACAGTTAAACATATATAAGAGTTTGGCTTCCCCACTTAATAACATGTAATCAGATGTGGTATTGATGAGTTGCATTTAGAGTGCCGGCTCTAGTGCATCAAATAAAGTGCTCCCTATTCACAGGTAAACTGTCTGATAAATCACAGGCTTTTCTTTGGAATGCACTGTGATTAACTGGCCTTTGCTTTCCAAACATGGTTGCGGATGCAGGCAAGAGCTTTTTTCACTATAAAGGAGGATAAACTTTAAGCAAACAGCAGTTTATACATGGGGATGAAAACAATGTGTGAATGTTTAATGGAATAATTGTTATTACTCAGATTTGTAGATAAAGAGCAGTTTTTAAAGTACAATTTCTAATAATTTAAAATCTTCAAGTGTAACAGAACTATGTTGAATTTTAACATATGCATGAATTTTCTATGCTGTTTCATTTGAAGCAGTTGGTGTGTCAATCTGCTGACGTCCATGAGAACAGAAAGAAATGGGAATATTTTGTCTCTTCTTCAAGGTGGACTTCTTATATCAGTTCTGGAAGATGAAGAGGAAGGCCAACTTTAATCGACCTCTGGTCACCTTAAAGAGAGACGAGGTGGACAACCTGGCCCAGCAGGAGCAGGACGTCCTGTACAGACGCCTCAAACTCTTTACACACCTCCGGCAAGACCTGGAGAGGGTGAGTCTGAGATATGTGTTTGTTTGTTTGGTATGAAGCCAGTTCAAGTTGTTGTTTTGCACAGTGCATTATTCAGACAGGAGGTACTTTTTCATATTGTGTCTATATCTGTGTGCATGTGTGTGCGCACGCGCACACACATGCTGCTACCACAGTGCTTGCTAATATTTAAGGGGTAATTAAAAAAATTTCAGAATGTTGATTAAAAAGATCATTGACAATATCATGTAAAGTTGATTTTTGCTTTCATGAATATTCATGTTAAATGAATGAATAGCCTGAAGGATGAAGGCATAATGAAATGGCTGAATGATATAATGAGTGAGTGAATGAATGATAGCCCAGTGTTAAAAAAGTAAGGGAAAATCCACCCACTGCACAGAATTAATTTTTTTTATTTTTCCTGTGATCTGTGTACAGTGTGACAGTTTATTCACTATACTGTATGTAAAAGTCAGTCGGCCAAGAAGACTTTTCTCAGACCTGTTTTCTTGATGAAATCATCAGTGTTTTGGTTTGTGTGTTTCTGGCATTGGGAGAGACGGACCTCAAATTCAGTCTCAGGTGACCCAGAGTACAGAAATAGTGTATGTATGGCTCTTGGGATGTGGAGTGGTACCAGCTAGATATAGTTGGGTCTGAATTATCTTCTTCTTTTTTTCTGAAAGACTCAAGGTACGTTCTTATTCTTGCTGAGTACTAAGGCATGGATACCCGACCCGAGGCCGACGGGTCCCGACGGTACCCGACGGGCCGGGCCGGGTTCGGACAGATATTTAGAAATTATGGTCAGGGTCGGGTCGGGCTCGGTCACATCAGCGTGATAAGGCAACAGCTTATTAACGTGCGCTTGTTGCCCCGTGTGCGCTGATGCGCTCATCTGTTGACATTTCCGAATGCCTTCCTACAGTTGCTTAACAAAAGCGGGCTTTCCACACAAACAAACGTAGCCTACATGTGTCATTAGAATGAGGAAAAAAATTAGATTTTAACTGTGTCGGGCTCGGGTCGGGCTCGGACACAAGTTTCTTAATACCTGTCGGGCTCGGGCCGGGTTCGGTCACGGCTCTGTCGGACGCGGGCCGACCTCGGACAGAAAAATTCGGCCCGATCCGATTCTACTGAGTACCACTGTGTTGGAATTTCCCAGAGAAAAAATATGCTCATGTTTGTGCAACTGTATGTCATCTAGAGGAAGGCTTTTATTTGTAGTCTGTGGGAGGGCTCCAGAGAAGGAACAGCCTGCCTGATCTAAACCCAAGTGGTGCTTTAGCATTGAGCTTCTGTGGAAGTCATGAATTGTCCACCATGTTCAAGCGTGCTGTATTTTTCTAGTACAGGTTGTACTAAGAGGTGGGTGTCCCTCTGACACCGTTTGTGTGTGTGGGTGAGCAATGTAACAGAACAATTTGGGCCAAAGAGCAACGATCAGTTATGTAGTTGTATCCTCAGCCTGTTGGCGACAGGATGTTTAAGTAGGTTCTGTTCGAAGCCTCCCTTGTGGAGCGGCTGCTCGGACTTCACTTCAATTCAATTTTATTTATAGTATCAAATCATAACAAGAGTTATCTCGAGACACTTTACAGATGGAGTAGGTCTAGACCACACTCTATAATTTCCAAAGCCCCAACAATTCTTGACTTGTGGCCAGACTTGTGGTGGCAACTGCAGAACCAGCTGGTGGAGGTGAAGGAAGATGTTAAGCTGAAGGAGGAAGCCTTCAGGCTTTGCTAGTTCAGAAAATTCTTGAAATAGCAATAGCAGACCTTATGCAAACAGTTATGAGGGGTCGCAAGTAAACGTTGCTTCCTTTTTAGTGGTCGTGGGCCAAAAAGGTTAGGAACTGGTGCATCGGGAAACATTTTGCATTTCGCTCCATTTCATTAATTTAACTTGGGGATAGGGCTGGGCAATATACAAAAATGAAATATCGATATTGATATATGAGGCTAGATATCGTCTTAAATTTTGGATGTCGTAATATGACTTTACCTGGTTTTAAAGGCTGCATTACAGTAACCTACCAGACTGTTCTAGCCATTTTATTATTTGCCTTTACACATTTAAATAATATGTCCACATTACTGATGATTAATCCTTGAAAAAATAAATATTTTGTCAAAGCACCAATTGCCAACCCTACAATATTGTCGCAATATCGACATTGAGCTATATGGTCAAGAATATCGTGACATTTGATTTTCTCCATATCGCCCAGTCCTACTCAGGGAATGGAAAAAAGAGACTTGTATTGTTGTGCAGCTTACCTGCGGGAAACCACTGGGGTCATTCTCTTTGATGACTAGGTATTGGCAAGTCAGAAGGACAGCAGTTTCTGTGGTTGTGGAAACATGAGGTGAGGGGGGCCATGGAGAACACAAAGAGAGAGTGGAGGAGATGTTCTGGATATTATAGGGCGGTCTTGGTTTACATGATTCTTGCTGTGCTCCAGTATTTATACTAGCTATTGTAATTTGGACTGATTCAATTCTTTTAGGCTTTTAGGTTTAGTTACCCACCTTACCTATTTACAGATAGAGGAAACTCTAGTCCCCCAGTGACTAGAGTTTCTTATTTTAATTTCTGCCTTTTAACCAAAACATGTTTTTACTACTTAGTTAACAGTAATAAAATTAAAGAACAAAAGTAAAAGAAAAAGCGTTCATGCAACTTCCAGTCTGCTTTCTAGAGCTGTGATCAAGGAGAAGTGATCGTAATCACCAATATCAGGTATCAGGTATTTTTTTGGGCTTTTCCGCCTTTAATTTTTGACAGGACAGCTAGGTGTGAAAGGGGAGAGAGAGGGGGGAGACATGCAGGAAATTGTCACAGGTCAGATTCGAACCCTGGTCCTCTGCGTCGAGGCATAAACCTCTCAGTATATGTGCGCCTGCTCTACCACTGATCCAACCTCGGCCACACCAATATGAGGTATTTAATAAATGCTTACTGCAGTTCGGCTAAACCTGAACTATAGTAGAACAGTTTTGAGGTCAGTCAGAAACTCAGATTGGTAAAATATTCCCCCACTGCCTTTGGTATCGTAGCTCACACTTGGCAGCTGAATGCTAACCACTATGTAAATTTCCTTGCTCGGTTTCTCGGATTGGTTGCGCCCATGCCACTAACCTCTCTCCAGGCTCATGTTCTCAGTGCTCTGATAGTTGATTGGCATTCACTGCAGCGGCGCTCTCAAAACCTCTTTCTGACCTTGCAATCTACCCTACAGAATCTGAATGACAACAGGCCGCCCACAGCCAAACATCTACTCCAACCCAGGTTTAGGGGGATAGAGTTAACTCTGGTTTGCGGAGGAAGGACAGGCGGCTAGACTGCAATGTTGCTTCTTATGTTTGGACAAATGTTTTATATCTTTACCCCAATCTAAAAGACATTCTATGATGTTTGCTTACTTTCTGATACTAAATCTACCAAAAAGAATCTGTATTGAAAAAGTTCCCCCCACAAATTCTCTTAACAGCCAGTTTAAAATGTATTTTCTTTCAGCAGACAGTAAGATAAGCCAAATCATCTGTGGTTTGGTGTCCTAAATACTGTTTTTCTTCATTTCTTTGGCATGTCATTTGATACGGTGCAGTTGGCTTACCTTGGTTTGGTTTCAGCTTCATTGATTTAATTTGGTTCGCAGTAGGACAACCTTTTGGCAGTTAGGTGGCTGCATATCAACCAAATGACCCACTATTCTGTAACAAAATAAAATAATAATATACAAACACAGGAAATAATTAGTTTTCCCATTTAGCCTCAGCTGGTAATACCAGTTGAGTGGACTAAGAGTTCTGATTAGACCAACGGATCAGGGTGCATCGCCCAGCATCCCACAGGGTAAATCTGGCTTTTAGATAACAATTTATCACCTCTTAACTTGAAATCACTTCCCACAAATCACAACACAAGTGGGTTTAAACAGTTTACAAGTGGCTGATCCAATTCATAATCTAAATTGAAAGTTCACTGTGCCATCAATCAGTTTTCTTCATTTTATGCACACCACAAAATAATGGAAATACCAAACTACTGTATGTACTGTAGCTGCACATTAGGTTGTGACTCTGTAGATGTGCAGACTACTTTCGATATATAGTAATTCTTGTGATGGAAACAATACTCTCCGGAGGCGTTTGTTTCCTATAGACTTGTGTAACTGAAGCCATACCACAGTGGTCTCCAGTGGTAAGGGTTTATTGATTGTTGAGGGCCTTGCTAAGAATAACTTCCTGACCAGTCAGTGTATCCGCAAACTCCATAACTCTTCTCCCTCCAGACCACTGTTTTATTGACGTGTGTGTTGTGGAAGTGGACCATACCACTTCCAATCACTAAGGTTAACTCATCCCATAAATAAAAGGTAAAACCATTGAAGACAGTCAGTAGAAAATCCCAGCTTAAATAGTGTTACAACAGAGTTACAACACAACAGAAGATGCCAGGGGACACTAAATACTGATAAACCCCTTGTAATTGTCTTAAGGGTCCCATGGCTTGAACATGTCACTTTATGAGTTTTTTTAACATTAATATGAGTTCCCCCAGCCTGCCTATGGTCCCCCAGTGGCTAGAAATGGCGATAGGTGTAAACCGAGAAAATTTGAGAAAATGAAAGCTCAGATGGGCCGACCTGGAGGTCTTATGAGGTCATAAGGAGCAAGGTTACCTCCCCTTTCTCTGCTTTGCCCGCCCAGAGAATTTGGCCCGCCCATGAGAGAGAGACATCATGGCTTTCAAACGAGCAAAGTGGCAGTTGGTCAAGGCCACACCCCCACCCTCCACCTTGCCCCCCCCTCTCTCCTCCTCAGTAGCTACAGACACAGAAATGGCACATTCTAAGGAAAGCTCATTGTGGGACTGGCTCTATTGGCTGTAATTCTGCACCAAGGCTGATTTTCGGGAAAGAGACTTCACATACAGTATTAGGGGACCACTAAGGCCTATGTAAAAGCATCCAAAGAGCAGCATGTCATGGGACCTTTAATTTGCTGTCATTTAACTCTACGTCAACGTGCCTCATGGTCGTAAGCAAGTGTGTCCCACATCTAAAGAAATCCCAACACAGTATACCTAACTCACATTTGATGCACACTTGTGCTATTACTGTTACAGAGTGGTATTCAGAGCTAAGTGTTTCCTGCAGTCTGTGCCAGACCAGTCCAGTTGTTTGCAGTATGTGGCTAAAAGCTTGTTTGACGACTCACGATAACAGACAAAGAAGTTGAATTTCTTTTGGCAATAATCGCTAAACCTCCACAGATATCTTTGAAAATCTGTCCTTCTTGATGAGATTTATAATGAAAGCATTGCATTTCTGACAATGTCAACATAAATATTAGCTATCAGATGTTTTTTTTCCAACGGTTTTGAGATATACTGTATGTTCAGACAAAAACCATCTCAGTCATCATACGCAGCGCATCTCAAACATTACCGGTGTTTAGGAATTGTCAAAGTCAGGCTTAATAGACGGTAAGCAATGCAACAATTACAAATGAAAACCTGGTTTGTTCCTGATGGTTCCCACAGGGAGACTGTGTCATCTATGTGTGACTGCATGCTTATCTTGTTCAGAGGCGGCTTGAACGACAACAAGTTGTTCTCTCCCAGGCTGCTTCGAATCGAGCAGCGTTCCTCTTTAACACAGCTCGAAGGTCTGACAGAGAGAGGAGAATTGATTGTATTTGCTGCTGGCAGGTCTCCCATGAGGAGGATTGATCATCAATTGGTCCCGTATTGGCCGGGTGAGTGTTGACAGCTAACCGCTACAGATGCTAGTGGCTGTCGATACAAGCTCTCTTTCTCCCTTAGTCTCTTCTTGTCTCCTTCACTTTCCATCCCCCTGCACTCCCCCTCTTTAATCTCCTCTTTCTTTTCTGTTGATATGTGCTTCTGTTTCCCACACACAGATTTAAGGAACAGAGGGCCTTCTTGTTCATTGTTGACCCACATTTTTAATCCATATTATTATACTTTGGCTCTATTCAGTGTTGTGAGCAAATGTCCTATTTGTTTGTTTGTTTTTGTTCTCTTTTTCCCCCTCTTTGGGTTCAAGCATCAGGTCTTGTCCGTGGAGATGGGCTTGTGTGTATGGGATTGTGTTTGTGTGTGTCAAGGCGAGAGTGTGCGTATCTGTGCACCAGAGAATATTCCAATCATCTCTGATTTGCTTGCAAATTGAAAAATCCCCTCCATCCTTCCATCCCGTCATCTCAAGACCCCAACCCAATCAGACCCCACGACCAAACCCTCCAGCCTGCTGCTTTTGTGAATAAACGTGTGTATGTGTGCATGTTGGTGGTGGAAGAATCTGGGGGCTAATGTTGGGGTGGATTATCCTCCTCCTCTTCCTCTTTGAAGTGCTGCCAATGGAACGAATTGCACCGTGCTGTCCCTAATGCACTGGTGAGCTTTCTCCATTTCTGTTCTCCTGAGTGCCCCCCCCACCCCACCCCACCCCTCACACACATCACTCATCCAATCAGTGTGCAACATGTCGAAGCAATGTGTGGCACGGTGATTGGGTTTTGTAACTTTGCAGCTAAATGTTGCTTCTTCTTTTTCTTTTCTTTTTTTTTTTGCTTGTGTGTTGTTTGTGAATCTAAATGTGCAGTGGAGGTGTGTGTTTTACTTTTACAGTAATATTACAGAATTATTCCCAATCCAATACTCATAGATATTTACTCCTTCCTGGATCCTCCTCAGAGGACTAGCACTGCAGCTAAAAGTGTATTCACATTCACAGGCTGGCTTTTGAAAAGTAGTTGAGATGAGGTTAAGTCCTGAAGCAAAGGGTCAGGGTTTTAGCTGGAGAAGTCTGCACAAGTTAAGGGGAGCGGGTAGGGAGCTGGAGCTGGGTTAAAATAGGTTACTGCCATAGAGGAGGAGGAGGAGGAGGGGTGCAGGGTGGAAGCTCAGGCTCTGGAAGCACACCCAGGGAAAAGAGCAGAGCTGGACTTTACAGTTAAAGGAAAGAGCTAAATACTGTAGGAGAGGTGCTGAAGCCTGGGGAGGAGGTGGATGAATCAGGCGGAAATGCCAGGGCTCGGCCTGGGCCAGGAGGCAGGGGAGCGCTGGGGCTGACGGAGGGAAAGCAGGTGTGAAAGAATCCCTTTTCCTTACTCATTTCCTCTCGTGTGTTTTCACGTCTATAAGTACTTGAGGCGAACAATTGCAGTTAGTCTTTTCCCTCCAGTCAGTACATCGGTACTCCAGCCAAGGCTGGCAAAGTGTCTGATGGCACAGTGCCGTTCTGTGCCCTGCCCTCTGCCCTCCTCCGCTCTCTCACGGTAAAGACTTGGCAGCACACTCAGCCCAGCAGGTCAGCAGTCCCACACCCAGGAGGCTCTCAGAGCACAACACAACAGCACACTTATGAAACAGTCCACTTAAGGAAAGGGAGAGCAAGGGAAAGTTTTGATTATGAGCAGCTAACATATGTTTTATGAATCTTCCATCACTACTGAGCCGTCACAAGCACAGAGTGTAGAAGGAGGGTAAGAGAAGAGAAATAGGATGTGATGAGAACGAGGGGTAATTATGGAAAAGAGACTTGAAGAAAGGAAAAGACGAGGCCTGAAAGTGAGAAAGTAGGGATTTGGAGGGACGTTTAGGGCAGTGCTGTAGAGAGCCAAACCTGGACAGAGGGCACCTCGAGCCTTTAGCTGCAGGTTTGGAAGCATCAGGGTGGTTGAGGACTGATATCTGTCAGGTAAACTCTGTCGGTACACTCTGTGCCGAGGCGAGGGGGGAGGGAAGCCCATCAGCTAGTTTTCCTTGGCTACAGGTTACAGTTTCACAGTTTGTTTTCTTTCCACTAACGCCCCTCGGTGCTCCATTCTGTCTGAAACGAGCGGAGAGGAAGTTTCAAAGCAAAATAGAGAATGAGGGGAAAATACTGTATACCGTATGTATACACACTGTTGTGACCATAACTTGCGTTCACAATGCAGTGATACTCTAGGCATGGAAAGGTTAATGAGAGGAACTTTACACATCTAAAGAAACTAAAGGCAAAGACGTTTGACGGATGAGGCTTGTTGTATCTTGATTATCTCAGACTGCCAACTTCCTACAATTTTTGCAGCCTGTGTTGACTCAAATCCACAATTCATAAATGCCAAGATCCACATAACCTACCAAAGAATTCTTTCAATTTCTCGAATTTCTTGCATTTTATTATTTAAAAAAATAAATAATTAAAGCCCTTCTCCTGACTTTTATTAATTTACTTAATTCAACTCTTTTCTATACAATCATCCAATGAACACATTATCTATTAAGTCATTTTCAGTTTTGTATGACTCTGACCCTTTTCACTCTACTACTATTACATTTTCATTAATACTTTGCAACCCTGCCTTTTCTCATGATATTCATAAATAAACTGTAAAACTCTTTTTGCTTGTACCATGTAAAAATCTCTTTTGTATTTAGTATGTCATGTGTCTGCATAACATCTTGTCATTCAAAGAAATAACTACCTTAAATATTTTTTTATATATATAATATTTTTGTTTGACAAAACAGGAATTGGGCCAAAAGTTAAAAATGCAAGTTTCAGTACATTTACCAAGCTGCAGACCTTTAAAGGTCCAGTGTGTAACGTGTTTAGTTGTTCATGATCAAAATCTGTGTTGCCCGTTCACAAACTTGTCCTTTTTCATGAATATTTACCTCCACCATCAATTCCAAGTATTCCTTTTAGCTTGAGATTTTACATTTGCATTCGCATGAACTGGGGTAAACACTCCATATTCATGCGCCATCTTGAAATACGTTAGCCGGTAAGGGACATACAGGACATACTGCTCCGCCTTTCGCGTTTTTCGCTGTCACATGATAAACTCACAGGTGCTGCTAATGGGTATCATAGAAATCATAGAACAAATCATAATTACTAATTGGCATTTCATGAAATGTTATAAAAGATTTACAATGCCTTCTTGATGACATTCTATGCACAAATCCCTTGACATAAGATTACATTATCTTACCTTTAGGTTCTCTTCTCTGAATTTAACACCTGTCCTGTACCCTAATAATTAGTTTACCTCTTAAAGTTACTTATCCCATGTGCATTCTACCTTAATCTTAAAAGGTGAACTCCCGTGCCTTAATCTTGCACTTTTAAACGTTTGTGCCCTTTAAACTCTGCACCCCCAGTTTGTTACACAGGCTTTCTGTTATAAATTTGTCCAAGATATTTTGTCCGACATAAGAAAATTCCTCCAGAGCCACAGAAAACATTACAGAACTATTTTCACTGGCTGAGTAGCACTCCTAGTAAACTGAATTTGATGCATCTCAGATTAGATTGTTTGCATGTTTGCGTGCACAGTGTATATGTACAGTTTGTACGACTTTTCTTTCTTCCTGCAGCTTCTCCCCAAAGTATTCTCTCTTTTCAATGCCAGCACTTTCAGTTCATTTGAATAAAAGAGAACAGACAACAAAGAGTGAAGGATTTGTCATTTGACTCTCCTTTTTCAGTTCATTTATTATCATTACATTCATCTGTTTGCTTGAGATGTAACCTCCCGCACCCTCCTGACACACTTCCAGCACCGCCCCCCAGCCCCTCACCCCTGTGCATCGTACACCCACCCACCCAGCCGCTCATCCGCCATGAAACCCTCTCTAGTGTTACATAACGTTAGGTAGGGTCAGGGAGAGGACAGAGACATAGAGAGAGTGACACCGACTCTGGTGCTGCGCCTATTTGCTTATAACATCCCCTCTCTCTCTCTCTCTCTCTGTCTCTCTCTCTCTCTCTCTCTCTCTCTCTCTCTCAGAACTTGCATACAAACAAACACACAGATATATATACACACACACACACACACACACACATACATACACATAGAGTGATGTTGACTTACATGTTTCACTACAACTTACATGTACAGTACACACACGGTCATGCACACATACAAAATCACTTATCGCCCACATGCATACCGACAGAGGCATTGCTTGCATACACACACTCTTGCACCTACACACTCAGTTACACACATAACTGCAGGGGGGAGGGGGTTCTTGCTGCGGGCCAGACGGGCCGAGTCATGCAGCAGACAGACCCACCCTGTTGGATCAACGTCAACCTGGCTCCCCACACACAGCGCTGCTCCAAACCTAATACTGGCTCACTATACACAATCCTTTCTTCTTCTTTCTTTGTCATCTTTGTCTGTTTCCAAGATGCTTCAGGGTACTAAGAGAGACCCAAGAGCCTTTCCTGTCCACCAGCAACGATTACTGTTATATCTCAACATTTCACTTTAAGTGTTTTACCAGGCAACCAGTCTTCATTTGTAGATTTAGGAAAGACCTGGAAATCATGGTTGGCTTGCTCCCAAAGTGAGCGGTAGAGTAGCGTAGACTCCTGAGGGAACAGTCTGGTTCTTGCTGTAGTTTATGAGCTCTCCGCTGCAGGATTTTGGCCTATGTTCATGCTTGCTGATGGATTCTCCAGAGAGACTTCCCAGACATCAAAAAACGTTTTGATTGATGGGATTTGGACGTATAGTTTTTGAGGAATGATCAAACACAACACTTTGCTTGCTTGCTAGGCTCATTCAGATGAGACCAACTGCGACCTAACGTACAAATCCATGGGGATTTATCAGCACATTTGATATTGTGAGGTTTATTTCACATTTTAAATGTGAAAAAATGGCTGAACATATGCCAGAAAGAGTAAAACAAAAAGCAGTTAGGTTATTATTTAAACATAATTGATTTTTTTGAGTCACAAAGACCAAATTAATGAAGAAGAGACCCTTAAAATCAAGTAGGAATAAGAGCCAACATCAAAAAGACTACTGAAAGCAAACACACAAACACCATTTGTTTTCAGTTTGGTAAATTGGATAGTTATGTGTGCAAAAGCTTACAAACATATGCGGGAGACAAACTATGGAGTTTCAAACAATTACAAATAATAAGTGAAATCTTCAGATCACTTCTGAAATCCACTGTAAATATGAAAATGCACCTTTGCTCCCTCCTTTGATCTGCTCGGGAATCTGGCTGCATCAGTCTGTATTAGCTGAAGACGAGAACAGGCTTCACACCTTCAGGTAGCCTCAAGCTCTATTCACTCTGCTAGAAAGCGCCTGTTGAGCTCCGCGGCTGTTTAAAATGCTGCATGCTAAGCCTGACTGTGTAACTCAGCCCTAAGGCTTCATAGCTCACAGAGAGCTGCTCCTTTGGCTCTAGCCTTGGTTATGCTCTGCCACAAGGTCGCTGAGCTGCCTTCCAGGGCACGAGGAGAGATCAGAAACACTTATTTATGCCAACTTCAATGAAAGTACATTTTGGTTATACTAGTAGAGAACCAGATCTACATTTAAGAGAGTCTCATGGCATACTGACATCGTCATAAATCATGGACAGATTCACTAAGAAACATTTTGAGATTCAACCATGTTTGTTATTCTATAACAATGCTAATTATAATTGTTTTCCTAATCATGACTACCTATTGCAACTAATCATCTCAGATTTAGCAAACAAATGATTTAATTGAGCCTGTAGACGTCCGCTTTTCAGGATTCCTTCCAAAGCTAGAAATATACATACTCCTCTGTTTGTTTTAGTTATTGTCCTTATTCTCAATATTCAAAAACTAAATAATTTAAAGTGTATTGCACGTACTGCATGCACAGCTGCAACCCCAAGGCAAAACTCTCCACAGAATATGTACAGTAATAACAATTTAAACTCAACTGTCCAGTGGTCAAGTTGCATTGTGGGTTATTTTGACAAGAAAGAAGAATGTATGGAATAAAACCGATGCTGCAATGATGTTGATGAGAGAGATGAGAGGTGGTAAGTGTTACATATTTAAGGTACTGGTCTGTGTGAGGGGTTTCCTGTACACAGTGGTCTTTTAGCTCTTCTTTATGCTCATTTACGTAGGATGAGTAATTTGGGTAACTACATGACTGTATGTGTAGGCTTCCGCCGCCTGCTTTTCTCTCATTCTCTTTGGTTTGATCACAGCATGATGCACACACAAAGCTTGTGACTGGTAGTAGCTGGAGGTGCTTTTCCACTGTTTGGTTTCAAGGGTGAGCTTTAGCATCATATAAAATGTATTATTTCTGATGCCCTACCCTTCTGCTTGATACATTTACATATTGCTGGAATATGCATTATGTAACAGTACAGGACTCTCAAGGAGCAACTTGAAACTTGTTCTTCAACTCTTGGGAAGCAAAGCATCTGTTGATTGACTCGGTCTCCCTTTCTGCTTTCGTTTTTGGAAACAAATTCATATTTTCCCTGACATTTCCCACCTGGCCGGCATTTTCCAGCCAAGGCGACAGGACAGGTAACACAGCCGTTTATCCCGACTTAAAGGTCCAGTGTGTAACATGTTTAGTTGTTCATTATCAAAATCTGTGTTGCCCATTCACAAACTTGTCCTTTTTCATGAATATTTACCTCCACCATCAATTCCAAGTATTCTTTTTGGCTTGAAATTTTACATTTGCATTTGTATGAACTGGGGTAGATGCTCCACACTCAAGCGCCATCTTGAAATATGTTAGCCGGTAAGGGACATACAGGACATACTGCTCCGGCTTTCGCGTTTCCGCTGTCACATGATAAACTCACAGATGCTGCTAATGGGTATCATAGCTCCCGGCCCCGGCAAGTTTCAAGAAGGAAACATGGAGGACCACACGTATTCAAAATCCAAATTTCAGGAACAGGAGTCTTCTTCTTCGCCCAGAAAAAGAAAAAGGATATTGAAAAGAGCAAGAGACCGGCTTCTTGAAGCGTGAAGGCTACCGTAGCAGTAATACATACTTTGAGCTGCGTGCGCAGAGAGTTGATTGCGATATACGATCTCAACGCTAAATGGGAGAAATTCTTACACATTGGACCTTTAAGCATGTGTTATAGTTTTGCGGAGGCTCCACGCAGAGCTTTCGCCGTAGCCTACGTAAGTGGCCTGAAGTTTATACTTGTGCGTTGGTGTGTGCGTCGATCTCTTTAAGAAAGTAGCAGGGCCGGCGTGTGTGTGTGTGGTGTGGTGTGGTAAAGCGAGTGAGAGAGTGCCGACTCTGGAGTCATAGTGAGAGAAACAAAGTGTCTCCCCTGTTCTTTCTGACCACGGTGGGAAATCTGTAGCAGGAAAAGTTAACGCTCTCCTTGATTTTACGTTGTTTATGGAGAAGGAGAACCAGGAAATGAGTCAGGGGAAATGTAGTCTCGCATTGCCATACCTACCAACACAGCACTGCGGAGGAGGGTCTGGCTAGTCCACACAGTATTCCAGGATGGGAGAAAAACGTGCTCTGGTTTATTGGCATTTCTTTAAACCAATCACAATCGTCTTGGTACGGAGCAATGGCGCCTCTGCAAAATAGCCTCAGGAAGGAACTTGTTTTGGTGGAACGTGTACGTTGTGTAAGTTGTTTTAGTCGTGCAACAGAAAACAGATAGCCTAGCTAGCTGTCTGGATTTACCCTGCAGAGATCTGAGAAAAGGTTAACCATACTCCTCATAAATCAACCGGAGTTTAAAATGCCAACACAAAGGAAGCCCAAAGTAACGGATATCCAGCCTAAATGAGTGAAATCCGGCAAAATTTTCGTCTGCACGGAGCAATCCTGGAAGTGGAACGTCGCCGTGACGTATAGTTAAATTTTTCATGAGGTGCACGTCAGGCTACAGCATATGTACATAGCCACGCCGTAGATTTAACACCGAAGCATAAATCACGCTTAAGTGTGGTGGTAGTCCAGCTTCAATGGTACACCTCAATGGCTGCGGTTTAAACTGATCAATAGTAGCAACAATGACACTCCTGAGTGACTTTAACTCTCCACTCACATTCTGCCTCTAACTAGGGGTGGGGGAAAAAATCGATACAGCATAGTATCGCGATATTTTCCGTGGCAATACTGTATCGATACACAGACGGCAAGTATCAATCTGTTATTATATATGTCTTGGTTAGTTTGTCTGCTTGACAATCCCATTTTGGAGCAATACAATTGAAGTGAGATGAACAAACAGAGCAATATATCTTTTTAGATAAAACAGATGTTGACAAAGTTTTCTTTTGGGGACATCATTTGAAATTGGGAAAAATTTGAAGTTGGAAAAAAGGTAATAATTGCAATATATCGCAGAATATTGCTAAAATAAGATATCATTGTGTTTAAAATCACAATGATATCTTATTGTGACATACTAAGTATCGTGATGATATCGTATCGTGAGGCCTCTGGTGATTCCTGCCCCTACCCCTAACCTCTTCTTTTTTTTATCTTCTCCTAACTTCTTTTGTCCTGGCGCTTTACTTTGTCTAGTACCTGATTTACTTTTGTCACACACTACCAAAACAGAACTTTTAGTTGATATTATATATATATATACCTTTATTCTGTGCCTTGGAGCCTTTTTTCTTTTTATCTTGTCTCATTTTATTCTACTTTATCACCCTCTCTCTTCTCACCTGAATCTTTATCTTTATTTCATCCTCCTCAATCACTTTCTCTCTTTTTCTTCCTCCTTCATCTCTATCTATTGCTCTCTCTATCACCTCCTACTCTCGCCCTCTTTCTCTCCCTGGATATCCTCACCATCCCGCTGCCCCTCTGATATGAGCTCTGTTGGATAAAATAAATATGAGGCGGAAGAAGGATAAATATTTATAGCTGCTTCGGCTGTATAATTTTGTGTGCATGTGTGGGGTGGGGGGGGGGATATATGTTTTCAGACCCTTGGCCAGTGCAGTTGTCAAGGTTGCTGCAGGGATAAATAATTCACAGGAAGTAAAACCTTAAATTCACATCACTTTGATGAGACAATATAAGCAGCATGGCAGCGCGCACACACACACACACACAAACACACCACCTGGCAATGAGCGTATGTGCCCTCACACATGTACAAATATATGCATGAAAGAGCACGTCCCTGCACATACACATGTTCAACACAGATATCATGTCATACAGTAATCATGCATGAAACACACAATTGTGTTATGGATGAAATTAAATGCACACATTGGCACACACAGATAAGCCTACATGCAACTTTAACATACAAATGCAGTTATAAACACAAATGCACAAATGCCTAGTAATAATAATATTAATAATAATTTTTTAATTTATCATTTTATTTATATAGCACTTCACATGGTACTCAAAGACACTTTACAGTAAAACCAGCACATTTAGCACATTAAAAACAGATAAGTAATGAAACCAACACATAAAACAAGCATATTAAAAGCTATTAAAAACAATAAAACCAGTAACTACCAGCTGAGAAATGTAAGACTGTTGTGTGTGGAAAGCTAATCGGAAGAGGTGTGTTTTGATTAGTGTTTTGAATGTTTTGTCCAGGTCAGTACAGTCACGGCTGTGTATGGGTAGGGAGTTCCAGAGGGAGGGGGCTGCAATGGTGAAAGCTCTGTCACCCCAGGTACGGTGCTTGGTCCTGAGTGGTGGGGAGAGGAGGTTTGTGTCAGAGGAGCGGAGGTTACGGGGGGATTATGGCAGTGGAGCAGGTCTGCGAGGTAGGAACGAGCCAGGTTATGGAGGGCTTTGTGGTTGAGGAGGAGGACTTTAAACTGGATGCGTTGGGAAATTCACACACCTTAACTGAAAAGCTACCCTTTATTATGTTTGTATTTTTAAAAGTAGTGCAAGTGTCAAAAGACAAACAAAATCCTCTTGCTGGGGACTGAGGTAACATTTTGCCCACTGGGAACTTTGGTAAACTATTTTCATTATAAAAAAGGAACATATTCTGTATTACACTGTACGAAAAGGCAACAGGTCACAACTAACTGAAAAGCATCTCTTATGCTAGGAAATACAAGAAAAAAAACATAGAATAATAAAAAATAGAACTTGTGAAAGTATTATGTATATTACGGTACTACTGTATGTGACTGCTGCACTGTGTGTGCGTACGCATGTGTGTCCACACAGTACCATATCCGCTCTGTCTCTCACAACACACACACACACAATCCTCCAGGCTCACTAGCTGCGCTGCACACGGATAGGGGTGCGTCAATAAGTAATGAGAGCGATATGCGGCCCCCCAATTGACCTGGGCCTTTAATATTTTACAGTAGGGTCTCTCAGGCGGTACCAGCTGACACACTGTCGCAATCCAACCGTAAAATCTCACTTTACAGGACTCAACGGCAAGCGCCGCCCTCTAAGGTCCAATTTAATAGCGCCCTCTGAGAGCCTGTCAATGCACGTAACTTAAATAGCGCTTCATATAGCAGTATGTAAGATTAAAAGCTACTGCACAAGGTTTGTGAAGAAGTCTAAGCATCAAGTCTCCTGGGGAAATTGGACTAGTTTTTTTGCTTTTGGTTCTAATTTGACTTGAGCAAAGTGTGTTATGTTGTATTTATATTGGCCTCTTGTAATGTCTGCAATCAAGAATCTAGCCTTGCTCAAGTACTGAGGAAGGGGCAAGTGTTGCTGTTTCACCTCCCTGCCCAGATTTATCCTGTTAGTTTAGAGATTGTAAGTGCAACATTTTGGTTTTTCAGATGTTAAACAGCAGTAACATTATCTGCTTGAATGAATTGATTGAATATTATTATTGAATGACGCACATAGTCATTTCAAATTATCAGACTTTGTTCAAACTTTCTCCCTGCCTTAGGTATTAATGAAATTGCTTCATTTTGTTTTTGTGCAACTTACAGTAATTCAGAGAGCTTTTTGAAGCCTCCAATCCTTCATCTTCAAATCCAAATGCGTTGCTAACCACACAGACAGCAGAGAAGTAGAATTTTTGGTGCTGCTGCTTTATATATATAAACTCAGACGTAGTATTACTGCTATTTAACACTTGTTGTGTGTTTAGTGTGTGTATTTCTTCGTCTGCTTACACAAAGCTTGTCGTGAAAGCAATTTCCAGTAAGGACAGGCAGTGTTATACAGGCAAGGAAAAGAATGTACTGTATTGTGGACATAGAATCTGTTTCCATTTGGCTATTTATATTGTATTTTTTTTAAGTAAAACTTCTAATAATATTCTTATTTATTTCAGCTGTGGAATCAACCACAGATAAAAAATGTTAGATCTCATGGCCAGAGGCAGACTGTTATTTTCTCTGCACATCAAAACCAAGATGCTATAAACAAACTTCTCTCAGTAACGGGCACAAATGTATTGTTTACCATTATAGTTAACTGTGTCCAGTTTAAATATTAAAGACCTAAATTATATTGGCAACATACTAACAGTGATGTTATAATGGCTGCTTCAGGCACATTTTAGTGGTTTTGTGAGCAGTTTTATGACCTGCAGTGTAAACAGTTTCTTGACCAGGCATTTATTGGAGAAGGGTGTTTATTTGCTAGAATATAAGATTCTTCAAGGCTGCAAAAAGCAGGCATTTATAAGACGGTTTATGGTAGTTATATACATTAATATATATTATACAGTACATTTTCTTAGGGTGTCTTTGAAGTTAGCGGAGTCTGACAGTTATGAATAATACAGTGTTTTTGTTTCACTAGTCTTTGTTCAGTCAGTATCTAAGCATAAAGTAAGACGTTTGGGGTTTCCAGTGGCCTAGTTTTGAATGTTTGCATTTTTTTCAGTGGGACTATGTCCTCATTTATGGTTTTTATGTTGATCAAATGGTGCGATATGGCCTTTCCACCTTCCAGACAGTCAGATAGTGGCCTTGAGTGACTCAGCAATAACTGACGTTAAACCAAGAAAAATAACCCATCTCAAACAAACTGACGTCTGGTTATGGCTGCTTTGCTGCTACGTCTTACAGTATGCGTCAACACCTGAAGTAAACAACGATTGTTGCTGCGCTACAACTCAGTGTGCTCTAACCAAACCTACTGTAAACTACCAGCCTTCTTTTAAAATGTGGTTTAGTTGAGTCCTTGTCTCATGATATTGTCACAGGCTGTGTTCGAAATTGCATGCCTACATACTATTTATGACCTACGAATGAGTATGTAGTGCGTTCCAACAGCCTTGTATTTGGATTTTACATATGCGGGAAATGCCTGGATGCATTATCAAGAATTCTGAGTATGAGACTTACTGGACAAACTAAAACCACCCAAAAATGCATAGCGGCTCTTCAGACTGTCCAATGGCAGACTGCAAATAATTAACCATTGGATGAGATATTTCCGAATGGTGGCGAGTGACATTAAGGAACAGTTAAGAGGGAAAATGCGGGAGCTCAGATATATAATGTACTGTAGAAAAAAATATATTTAACACTAAAATGTCAAAGTATGAATTTGCCTTAAAATAATACTGGAACATGAAATGAACAAGGTAAGGTTGATTTACATCTGCAGTGAACAATTTTCATTCAACGGAAGCTCGGACCAGTATTGTGATCGATACATTCATGTGATGCAGAGAATACATACAGTACACTTGAGTGTGAACAGTCTGCCTGTAATGGCATATTGAATCGTTAATTTAGTAGGCAGTGTGCAGATGCAGAACATGCAGATTCAGCATGCAGAACACCGCCCATGCTCTACTTTTGAGAAACATTACGTTTTTCGGGGGGCCTGTGTCAATACCACAAAACTTAATCACTTCAGTAATTTTAGTGTTGTAACAGTTTTAACATTAGGAAAGATATATTAACAGCCGTTTACAAATCAATCATTGAGTCTGTTAAAATGTCTCGAGCCATCAAGTGTTAAGAAATTCTAAAAGACGTGTTCGTTTGATTTCTGAGGAGGAAGGAGAGGCCTGTGTCGAATTGAAAGTTAAGCAAAAGGTTTAATGAACAACACGATGAAAACGACATGACAAAAACAATCAAACATGGAACATGAAACACTGCCAGCAGTGGACTACAAGACATGCTTCCCCTTGTGGGGTCACAGTTTGCAGCCATGCGACATGACAAAACAATACACTGTAAACAGCGGACTACAACATGCTTCCCCTTGCGGGGTCACAGTTGAAGCCCCGAATCCTTCTCTGGATTACCCATTTATTCCCTACACCTGGGTGGTTCCTGATATGAAATCTTTCCCTATTTGTCAGATGTCTCTCAAAAGAAAAGGTGTACGTTCCCAATCAATGTGTCTTGAGGCCACACCCGGTCACAGGATCTTACCGAGGCGATGTCAATTGTTTCCAAACTACAGGAATACACATTATTTGTCCTAATCAAGGCTGGCCTAGCAGGGAGTGGCTCCCCAAAAGAAACAGAAACAATAGATCTCCATGTGTGGAGACAAGGAGCTTTCTCCTATATGCTAAATGACTGATATGACCTGATGATTCTTTAGAAGCTAGAGAGGGTGTGAGCCAGACAAATACTAATTAGTGTAGTTACTTGATTAGATTTAGCTGCAGGCTACATTAAACATTGTTTTCAAAAACATAAGCATGGTTTTAACTTTTTTAACTTCAACACAAGCGAGCAAGTAAAATAATAGACATTCCCCCTGTCAGATCTCTATACCCAGGCAGTTTGACATAAAACGACCTTCATCACATGGAACACTTCACATCCCTTCAATAATTCACACAATTGGACCGCATGCCAAAAATAAAGGTTACAACATCGTTTGAACATGCTCAAATTCACAGACAGGAGCTTTAGGTTTGTTAATAGTGTGAAGAGGATTTTAATCTGGTTGTGGGAGGGCAGAGATGGTCTGATGCTGAAAGAGGTAGTAAATATCAATGCTGATGCAAGCAGACTGATTCATGTTTTATTATGATCACCTGCTTAACTTGCTTTATGCTCAGAGCAGACCAAAGTACCTGCCAGCATACAGTATCCACCCTGCTCTCTTTCAGCAGGGAAGCTTGTCCTGACTCTATAAATCCAGAGTACAAGACATTTGAAACTAATTGGGAGGTTTCAAAGATTACTGTCTGCTGGGCCCACCCTGTTAGCAACAAAAATCCATCACTTCCCTGACTGAGTTTCACCGTAAAGCCCTGAGCACAGTTTTCCCAACTTTCCCACATGTTATTATTTTGTCCCAGCCAGCCTCTCGCACCATTATGGAATAAACTTCCCTGCTGAGCACCCTGTAGCATCTGCAAACACATTCCTCAGACCTCCACTTACCCCTGGCTGGCCAGGCAATAAAACTGGCCAATTAGGCTTTACTCCTTGCTGTGTGAAGCCCTTGTCCTGCTGCTGAGTGTGATTTGAGTCTGAACGACTTCCTCCCTCACTTCCCCTCCCTTGAGGTAGATGGAGAGGAACCTCTTTACCTTACCTACCGAATAGTGTGAAATGTCTCCTGAGGTAGCTCCACCACATCTGTTTATATGTGTTCCAGTATTACCCATTGTTGAAATCTCACCATCCTCTATTCTGCATTCCTGTACAGTGCAAGAGACTGTAGAAGTTTGTCCTGCATCTGTCCCACTACTATTTGAATACGCAATAGCTTTCTCCAGGTTCTGTGTGCATTAATTAATAGACATTCTGCTTAAGATTATTTTAATCATTAACACCCCAAAGAAATCAGAACATGTATGAAAACATAACCAGACGTGTGTAATAAAGAGAAACAGACATAACACAAACATATATTTAGTGCACTGTTTAGCTGAAATACGACCAGTTTGTGAACAGGAAGTGCCATACCGTATTGCGAAAACGGAGGCTGAAAAAACTTGAATGAAACTGTAAAACTGGGCAGTGTTGATCAATTATAAACCATGATTATGTTACTGCATTGCCTTTTTTTTCATTTAAAAAAAATTTAAGAAGCATATTTCAACTTACAATTAAACTGTTATAAAAGATCACCTGTTACCAGCTGGCCACCATACTGATTCTGTGACGTGCTCACTGTGTACATCCGGTGAGGCACAGTGCATACTGGTAGTTGTAGGTTTTCTACCTTTTGAGCGAAAGGGAAATCGACAGCCCCTTTTCTGTTTTCTCTAGTCATGTAGTACCATTTAAAAAAAAAAACATTTGCGCCACGCTACTGCATAGACAGCCCAGTTTTAAGAAAATAACCCTCTTTTCAGCGGTAAAGTACTTCTTTAAGGAACTGTGGCAAGACAGAATCGAAATATCCATAAGCTCAGTCTCTTTTTTTTAATCCTGTCAGGGCTTATGCATGCTGCATGCAAGACAGGCGATCCATGCTGTCTGGATACATTGTTAAGTGAGATTTTGGAGACAATTTAATCCCTCCCCAAATCCTGTTTTGTTTGCTGACATGTAACAGTTTGTCAAATAAAACCTCAGTCCAATGGAGTCGAGGGCTTTGGAGTAATAAGGTTTTCATAACCGGGATTTGATCTTTACATATTTGCTATTAGACACACTTGTGGTGTGTTTACACTTTCCACTCATTTTAATTAAACTGTGTGTGTGTGTGTGTGTGTGTGTGTGTGTGTGTTTCCACAGCTGTGTTCTGCCTGTTTGTGTCTCTCTCTCTTTTCATCCCTCCATTTCTCCCCCTTTACCTCTCCATGGACTGTGCATGAGGAACCTGAAGAAAGGGAGGAGGGAGGGAGATAAAGGACAAAGGCAAAGGAGCTGTTGGAGGGGAAAGGAGGGACAGAGGGGGCTGAAAAAGAAGAAAAGGAGAGGATGGAACAGGGAGGGTAGGCAGCTGGATGAAGGAGTGCAAGGAAGGAGGGAGGAGTAGAGAGTAGTGCACATGGAAAAAGAAAAGAGGAGCATGTGAATGTAGAGGAATAAAAGGAGAAAGAGGAACAGAGTGTTGGTGTCACAAGGTTTATATAGAGTTTATTGCTTTGGCAAAACTCTAGACTCCCTCCACATACTCCTCCAGCAGGCATGTTAGTGTGTGTATATGATTTGTGTATATTCCTGGATACACACTTATCGTATAGCCCGACTGTGAATGTTTCATACATACATGGATAAGGAAAGTAATCTAAAATACACACCCAGTAGGATCCTTTAATTCTATTTGGATACATGTGAGGGAACCCCCCCTCCACCCACACACCCACACACACACACACACACACACACACACACACACACACAGCCAAAACCTCAACATGTGAGCTGTGATTGGAGAATGATGTTGCCATGGATCCCAAATGGGTGTGGCTACAGTGACTGACTTGCAGGAGCTAATAAATCATGTAGTTTGTGGCTGTCTGGAAGTGTTTGGAAGTGATAGACTCTGGCGTGTGTGTGTGTTTGATTGTTGCGTGTGTGCGTGTGTGTGTGTGTGTGTGTACGCACATCAGGGAACGTTTCACAACGCTTCTGTCTGCCATATCCAGCTGCAGCAGCCTCCACTGTCTGTCTGCCTGTCTGACCCACTTTCTCCTCTTTCCTTCCTTTTCTCCTGCCCTTGTAAGCTCCTTCTGTTCTTCCTTTCCTCTTTCTTACATCCTTATGTCCTCAATTCCCTCCTCCCTCTATCTCTTTCATATGCCCTTAATCCAGTCCTCCCTCACTCTTTTTAATGCCTTGTCATTTTGACAAGCTGATTGAACACGCTGCTGCACATCATTCATTTTCCATCATGTTTATTCTTATTATATTTATACTTCTCTTTTCTTAAGCTTGATTTATAGAGTAGATGTGTGTTTAAGGGTTTACAGCATCATCAACTCACGTAGCCGCGAAATCTACACCATAAGCTACGCATAGCTGACATGCACCTCCTCAAAAATTTACTACAGGTCGGGGACCACAAAAACTTTAATTGGCTGCCAGTAAGGAAAATGTTGAGGAAGATAAAGACGGTAGTTTTCCTTGGCGGTTCAATCCACAGCTCCTACTGTCCAAATGTCAATGTCTCCTTGGGTAAGACACTGAACCTCAAATTGCCCTCGATGGTTAACCTCTTTTTCTGTTCTTGGTGTATTCTTGTTTCGCTGTCCATCTGTCTTTCTGAATATCTACTTGCCTTGCAGCCGGTCTGTCTTTGCCTACATAGACTTACTCATATGCTATTCATGAGTTATCCATCTTGTGTTTTTAAACTTTCATCATCCCAAGATCCATCTTCATTCTCCCCTTTAGCTTTCAATCATAGGTAGTCCTTCTCTTGCTGGGGAAACAACATAAGTGACAGACCCTACAACCTACTTTAGGTCTCTACGGGCAGTTTAAGTTATCATCACTAGCATAATTAGCATCACTATAAAGGCCGCCATGCTGGGAGTAAATGTTGCAAATAAAGGAAACAGAGTCATGGTTATCTGTTGCTTTTAGGGACATGTTACATGTGCACATGCCTTTTAGTGCAGCTATTGGTTCAAATTTGCATTTGAGCTTCTATATTTTAGTTTATGCTGGGATTAGATGATGCTGTCCAAATCCTGTTCCAAAACTGATATGCTCTTCCTGGAATACACTGGATATACCATGGAAAACTCTCTCCTCGGAAACTGAGACGCTGCAGATATCGCTACAAATTTTTTTTTTACTGGTTATCCGTTGCATACACATGTAGGCTTTAACTTGGCAACAATTTGGAGATGTAGTTTTCTTTTCAAGACTATGAAAAACAGGGCTTATAGTAAACTGCATTTTGAAATAAATGTGCTTTTTTTGTATTCAAGTTCAATTCTGCAGGCACATAAGGAATGATGAGTTTTATATTTCCAGCAGCAGAGGTAGGATTGAAATAAACACAAGAGAAACTGGGAAATAACCACATTACTTTCTAGATTAAAAACACAAAATAACAAAGAAAGGAAGTCCTTCAGTGCACAAATGTATTATCACTCTTACATTTAGGCTTATTGAATCTAGATATTGCTACTCTCATCTTGTGGGCGCCCACTTGCCCTACATGCTTATGATCTATTTTGGGTCACGACCAGTAGTTAAAGAACCAAGATAAAGCACGCTGGCCAACGTTCCCCCACTGTGAGCGGTGTTTTTGCTCTGTGCTCTGACAGCTCCAGTGGGTAAAATCAAATCACCAACTGTTTTAGGGTCCTCTGAAGGGCACTACTGAGAAAAGGTAACAAATTCACACCAACCTAATTTATTCTTCAGGTAGCTGATATTATCTGAAGGTCTTTACGATTCACAACACAGATATTTGTGTTCCTGCTGCCAAGATCTGCTTTTATGGTCGCTATTATTTCAGCAAACAGTATTTTATACAGTCTATGTTGCAGGGACTTGTAGAGAATTTGGCAAGTCAAGGTACGTTTATTTGTATAGCACCTTTTAAACACAGAGATGTTTTAAGGAGCTTTACATATGGCATGTAAGAACATTGAAAAGAGTTAGAGCATACCTGCTCCATCTTCTTTTGTTTTAACCCTCACAACATTAACCAGTCTAGTCCCAAAGGACCTGAGATGTCTAGAGGGTTTGTAACACAGTACCAAATCCGAGATGTATTTTGACCCTAAATCATTTTGTGCTTTTGCATTTTAAAAAACTCAATCCTTGGACCTGGAGTACTGTGTTGTGCTCCTGAGAATATATATATATATATATATATATTTTTTTTTTTTTATGTGACTGGTTGATACAGTAGGGCTGCACAATATATCTTTTTATTTTATTTTATCGTCATCGCAATATCACCTGGCGCAATAACCATATCACGTAAGGCTGCGACATACTATATTGCAATAGACACTCAGAGATTTTTTTGTGTTAGTTACAAGAAAATATCAGTAGAAAACTACATTTTAAAATGTAACTGACATTCTTTTTAAGTGTTGCCTTTTATATTCAACTCAATCTTCAATTTGTTTAATAAAAGAGTGTTGGAAATAATTTCCTTTTATCTGTTTTAAATTCAACAAGCAATTTGTTGTATTTTAGCAGAATACTAAAGCAGCAGAAATGCAGAACTGAATACACTTGAATTTCTGTTTATTTATCGCAAGTAATATCATTATCGTGATATTCAGCAACGTTATCGCATATCCCATATTTCCCTCATATCGTGCAGCCCTACAATACAGTACAACAGGCAGGTAGACAGCGCCCACCCCGTTCACTTTGAGTTTCAGATCCTACCTTTTTGTCGGTTCAGATTTCCTGCTGTAGAGAGCGGTGGATGTAGGCACTCATTCATTCTCACTGCCATTTCCCTTCTGAACTCAGGCTGGGGTGACAGGTAATAGTTGTGATGGTGCTGTTCTTTGATGATGAGGATAATGGTTGAGACACTGTTTCACAATGCTAGCTAATGGTGTTGTTTTTCTCTGTTTATGATGACATTGTCAGCTATGTTGTTTTACATGAATTGTACTTATTTATTCATGTTGCATTTATATCAGTGATTTAGTTACATTAGTGATGTTGATCTTAAAATTGAAAATTCAGCACTTTGTTATTGTACAAAATTCTATGATGGGATGGTCAACATGGGACCACTGTTGTTTTCCCTGAGTCCACAACATTCAGTGCCCCCCTTTGCGTATGTACCCTTTGTAAGCGTAGTTGAATAACAGATCAGTAGCTTTACGTGTCTGTGGTATTCGTTTGTCCACCCACCATGATCCAAACATAATTTGTCTTTCTAAACATGCTTCATGGTCGAGATATTTGGCAACCATAAACTAAACTTCTAAAGTCTCTCAGACCGGTTTTTATTTTCATTCATAAATTTGTAATGTTGTGACGGATGAGGATGCTAGGTGGTGGAGTTATCTAACTGTCCCTGTAGGATCATCATGAAAAGGATTTATGATGTGTTGCACAGGCCTTTTGATTTGACGGTGCACGTCACTGAGGTGTTATATATATTTCTGAGTGTGGACTGTGAAGGAGAACCTTTAAAGGCACCTTTTACAAGATGTACTAGACATTTTTTTATGAATGTTCTTTTAATTAGTTAATTACCAGTATTTTGGTTTTGTGTAACATATCGTCAGGCAAAGTCTTGTGGACAAATTTGCCAAACAGCAGTCTTAAACAAATGCCAAGGATTGTTTTAGTGTGATGAAAATGTTGCTTGATGCAGTTTTTTTCTTTAGCTGCTAAATGCTCCATATCTGTGGGTTTGTCACTATATAAGCGAGCGATCTATTATTAATATAAAAAATATTGATTAAAGCAGCTTTAACCTTTGACCTAAAGCTTTCAACCACATTTAGCCAGGTTTAAACATTTTACATCTAAATGTTATATGACCTGCAAGTCACCAAATCAGTGTTCATTAGGCAGTCCCTCCAGAAAAACGTGATTATGCGATCGCATAATTCAATGCATAATCAGCCAAAGTCCGCATATTCATGCGGGGGCCGCATTTTTTCAAATAAGCCGCACTTTCGCCGCATAAATTGCCGATTTCCACGCAAAATATGCGGTGCTTGCATGATTTCATAATCCCTGCATTTTCGTTGCAAAAAAGTCACATATATTTTAGCAGAAAGTTGAAAAAAATTTGCGTTTACTTCACAAAGAGCAGCCATTTTCCCCTGTTGCCATGGGAACGTTATGAAGTGACGTAATTACGCGACGTGAACATCATCGAAAAGCAGGGTGTTGGAGGTTAAATTTGACATGTACTTTGAGTCTCTTAAGTTGGTATCCAATAAGAAAGCTATCTTAATATCTGATGTCTACTCAATTTTCTTTGTTTAAGTGCTCCTGCTGTCTATATTATTAACGATTTTTGAAAGTCTGTCTCTTTTGTATCTTTTATTTCCCTCTGTTTAGACTATTACTTTTATTTTTACTTTAATATTATATTATTTGTATATATTTTTGTATCTTATTTGTTTACTTATTGCAATGACTGAATATCTGTAAACTATTTGTGGAAATTAAGTTTAAAAAAAGCATGGTGTTGGGGGAATCACTTTTTCTTCTCTTTTTCATCAAACCGCAGTTTTTGCAAGTTCCCGCAATTTCATCACATAAAATTGCTTAAATATCCCGCATATTCCATCGCATTTTTTAAGAAAACGTGCCGCATAATCAAGGATTTTTGCCCGCAACAATCACAAAAAAACTCAGCGTTTTTCTGGAAGGACTGATTAGGGCTGGGTAAAAAGTTAATGGTCCGATTATTTGCGATTTAAAATCCTGAGATTGTGCCATGCATTTGCACCTTTTCATAAATGTGTGTAAATCTGCGCTAAAATGTTCTGTGTAGGCAGTGGTTACTTGTTGTACAGTAAGGGGTTCAGTTAGGGCTGCATGTGTAAAATGTCTTCTTTGTGGAAATTGTGTCATTACAACACGGACAAAAAGGTTATATTAAGTGTAAAAGTAAAGGGGATGAAGATGATAGCTGGATGTCCACAGTTTTATAACCGGGAAATGTGTTTACAGTTTAACCTATTATGTGAACTTTACGCAATTTTATATTCAAGAAAACAACCATGTAGCTCCCCTGTTAAATATAGAATAAATATTAATTCCCAGGATAAATTCTGAGTAGTGCTTTATGCAACATTGAAATGTATCTGATGTAACTGAATCAAAATCGAAGAGATTAGTGGATATCCAGGCCTGTGAATGAATTAAGTTTCTTTATTGCCTTCTTTGTGATTATTGATGTAGATGTGAATAGCAACAAACTCCGGTAAATCCCAGCAGTGTAACTAATAGATGAAACATACTTGAGCAACATGTGACAATTTGATTAACTGTTTGGTCTTGTAATCACAGCAGAGCTCCTTCTATAACAAGCTGTCTGCATTTAAGTGCACACGCCAGTTTAATTATTCCAGTTGGGATTGTCTTGTTAGTAATTAACCCAGGCCCTCCACATTGGGGTTGGGGTAATATTGGGCCAATTAAAGATCAATAATCCTGATGTTTAGCTGGCTGCTTCCTCACAGTGGTGTCTGTGTATTTTAAGTCCAATAAACAGTAGATGGTGCCCATTAGTAAGCAACACAGGTTTGTAGTCAATACGCCGGGAGCCGAGAGGGTCAGGTCAATATAGATCTGCGTTGGAAGTTAGTTATAGAAGTAAAGAAAGAAAGAGACTGTTATCTCCTTTGTTTCTTTGCTTATTTCTACACTTCTCCTCTCTGGCTGAGTGATATAACTCATTGGGAAAAAAAGAAAATAGCTGTGTTTTTATTCTTATATCAGATTTTTTTGTCTCGCAATCTTTATTGTAGCTCTTCCTTTCTCTCTGTTAGTATGTCTGCACAGTAATTTACCCGTGTGAGTCACAGATCACTTAAGTCAATACCATGAAATCCATTTTTAGTCACAGACACACATAATACACACATGCATTCCCTCTGGTCCCACTGGGTTTATCTCTATCTCAGAGATCAGTTTGGGAATTAGTTCTGACGTAGCTCCTGCCTCTGCGCCTGGGGTCAGCACACACACACACACACAAACACACGCACACACACACACACACACACACACACACACACACACACACACACAAGCAAATACTGTCTTTCTTGCGCATACACAAAGTCACCTATACCAACTCTGAAATTGAAAACTGTATGTTTCCATTCAAAACTGTTTGATTAGTCTCAATACATCACAGTAATCACAATAATTAAATACATATCTCAAATATTTTAGTAGATATTAATAGTAAGCAAATATTTGTTTGGGCCCCCCCCAAAAATCAACTGACCTCTTTAAAAATGTGCTTAAAATATGTGCAATATTTTGATGGAAAAGTATCCAATTCCATCCTCTCTCTGTCACTCACTCTCACACACACACACACACACACACACACACACACACACACACACACACTCAAAGGGGATGGTGCATGGTGCCCTCCTGCCAGACACCTGTTCAAGTAATTAGTGGATGATGACAGCCAGTGCTCTGCTGACCTGTGTGTGTGTGTGTGTGTGTGTGTGTGTGTGTGTGTGTGTGTGTGTGTGTGTGTGTGTGTGTGTGTGTGTGTGTGTAACAGAGAGAGAGAGGGAGTGTGAGTGAAAGAAACAGTCAGTAAGTGATTGTGAACATGTGTGCATAATATAGTTTGTGTATGTCGTGATCGTTGTTTATGTGTCTGGGTGCATTAATTGTAAGGACAGGAGAGACACAATGAGTGCAGAGAGAGGTGATAACACAAACTGACAGAGAGAGAGAAAAAAGAGAGGGTGAGAGAGCCTTACAGTGTAAAGGTTAGAGAGAGATGGGGATATGGGCGGTGTGGTGTGTGAGAGGCGTTGCCTCTGCTCGTCACAGTTAATACACTTGTAATGCTGATTATCTCCTGCCTGTCGTGTCATGGATGGATGAGATAGAAAGGAGGTGGGCTCAGTCGTTGAGGGATTAAGGGACGAGGGAGGATGGATAAACCAGTATTGAGTAATAGATGGATGAAGGAAAGGAAGGAATGCTGTTTGCTGGTTTTAAGCATTTTCCAAAAACGTAAGAGTTATTGTATTTTGAATGTTTCTCATTGCGTTTATTGATTAAATTTATTTCATTACTTCTGTCTCATAGAGTGTTTTAAATCACATCTTGGCTCAACTGTCAAAAAAAGCAAATTACCTATCAGGTTTAATTTACACTGGCCAAATTAATGAATGTCCACTTTAATGAGTGTCCACAAAAAATGTCATATTGACTTTGTCATAGCCAGATTGTGCAACAAATGACATCTCACCTGACTGGTCAAGAAAAAAAGACATTTGAAATGGATAAAATGTGACATATTTCAAGTTTATACACTTTCTTTGAGAATGTTATCGTTTTTCACTGGCTGATTTCCCAGATATCGTTTGGGAAATTATCTGCATAGTCATTTCCTGACATAAACATCATATCCACAACCCATTTCTGCTTTCAGATGAAAGCCTCTCACCATCTATAAAGGGCATGTTGTCATTTCACCTTAGGCTGGTGAAGAAATACAGAGACAAGTAGTCCCTCCTGATTACCAGACTTAGAAAAATATTGATGCTTTTATAAACCGCAACCACAATACCATCTCTCTTAATTAGAAAGAAAACAATGAAATCTCACCGGCTCCTCCATCTTGACGCAGAAGTGTTGTTTTGCTTTGCTTTGGTTTCACTGGCTCTCTGTCAGAGATACGTGCATAACTGAGGCTGTGAAATGTTTAATGTCGTAAATTTGAGGGACTTTGTGATCTTTGCTGACTTATTTTACCACCTTTGGTACTGAATAATGTCTTCTCTCACTTGTGTCTCTCCAGTGTAGACAGGTGTGGAATCTTCTATTAAAACATAAAACAACACATCAGATTTGTGTCTGTGGGTGAATATATGTAAGTAGGACAGAGAAAATGGAAGAAGTGCTGTGTTTGCTGATTTAGAGATAGATAGCTGCTCAGGATGAATGAATAGACTCAGACAGAGACGGGACAAATGGAGGTAAAGAGGAATAAAAAGCCTGACAAAAGTACAGATGAGTTGTTGGGAGAATATCTTTCAGTACAGGTAGGAGGATGGAGGATTGAATTGTGTAGGAAAGAATGGCAATGGAGAGAGTTAGCCTCTAACAGACAGAGGAGAAAAAAGGTCAGAGGCTCTTTGTGCCAAAAGAAATTCCATTCCGGTCAAAACTATGCTGCCCCACTAAAGAATTTGCCATAAATAACAGTTAATTATAAAGCAAATAAGCACAACTTACAAATGATTGCTGACTTTTGGCATAATTTCCTAAATAATACATCATTTTCTGCAAAATAATTTGAAAATATTTACCTGATACTTATTGATTGTACAACAGCTTTGAAAAGAAAATCAGCATATCTGAACATTTTTTTTATTTTATTTTATATTTGCACACATTTGTTGGAAAATGGCCTTCGACATGTCACGCCTGTCAAGACTTGTGCTTGGATAAAATGTTTTTGCAGAAAAGCAAGAATACTTCATTTAATTTGGAGTTTTTTTTTTTAGCTTACATACAATATGTTTAGGTCGTATATAAAACAGCAAAGTTCGAAAAAAGCTGAAATCTATTGTGACATTTTTTTTAAACCTCAATCCCAAAAAATTGCATTGAAAAATATAACAGACAAATTATGGAAAGTTGTGAAAAAGTGAAGTAGGATATCTTATTGAACAGGAGTGTGTAATTTATTTATTCATTCATACATTTCGTGAATTATGAAAGTACATATTCACCAGCTAATACACTTAATGATATTTAATATTCCTGTTTCATCTCCATGTTTTTCAATTTTTACAATTCCATTGGTTTGGTTTATTTTCAGTTTATTGAAATAAGTGCTTAAGACGCATAGCCTTGACATCCAGAGATTGGGGGAGAAAGAGAGAGGTAGTCAGAGAAATTTAAGGGTGAAAGAGAGAAAACAAAACAGAGTGGTTGTTTTACTCTTCTCTCTCAATGCTCTTCCGCATCATCTTTACCTTCCATCCTGCTCTCCATTCCCTTGCCATGTGCCCAGACAGAGGTAGTTGTTATGATCTCACACACACACACACACACACACACACACACACACACACACACACACACACACAGGGTGTCTCACACACACACACACACACACACACACACACACACACACACACACACACACACACACACACACAGGGTGTCCTAATCAAAGCCAGGCTCTGCACATTGTGTCCCAGTTGAGCAGCTATTTTTATCTGCAGCGCTCTGACAGGGATGGAATGGGTCAGATAGGCCAGGCTGACGAATCCTTTAACACCAACTGATTAACAGTCAGCCTGCTGGACCGCCAATACACATACACACATACACTGTTTAAGTAAACAAATAAACCTATTCTGTTTCATTATCACAAATTCAAACACATACAGGCCTTGCTCTCTTTCCTTCTTTATCTCACACTTTCTGACACACACACACACACACACACACACACACACACACACACACACACACACACACACACACACACACACACACACACAAGCACACTTACAGGAAGTTCCAGCCTATGATGCTGTTTCATGTTGTGTTCCCACCAGTGTAATATTTTTCTCATATATGTGTATATCTGTATTCCCTTGTTCGTTCTGCCTCTTTAATACCTGAATCCGTGCCCTCCTACACTCCACACACACAGTCTGTCCTGTCCCATTAGCACCATGGCAAATCTTCAGGCTCACACATGCATGATTCTGACACACACACACACACACACACACACATATACACACACATACACACACACACACACACACACACACACAGATGTGGTTAGAGACACATGATTACTGATTTACCGTTGTGAGAGTTGGCAGAGTTCCCATTTCTGGCTTGTTAGTTTTGGATTCAAGTGCTCTGGCTTGGACCCAATTAGTTTCTCTCCCTACCTCTCTCTCTCTGCAGTTACTTTGTTGTCATGACTATGGGTTGGATAGTACTGTATGTGCAGTATATAATCCCAAAAAAACAACAGCATGTTCTATACAGAAGCTGAGAACAATTATTTGTCTTGTGCATATACAGTATGTCAGTGTTTAGTAGCTGTTTGCTTCGAAGCCAACATACAACCGCACCTATGAGAACATTAAACAGCTATAAACCTTTACTGTGGTGTATATGGTGCTGTTAAACCATTTACGGAACAGTAAGGCTACAAGTTGTACAGTAAGTGCTGTGTGTGTTTCTGTGTCTTTCTCTTACTCTCAGTTCACATGAGCTCTTATTAGCCTATGCCACTAAAGTAATATCAGCTCATGGTATACTCCCATCACCTCATATATGACTAGTGATGAATAGAATCAGTAACTATCAGTTGCAACCTGTTCTGGTGGCGGGGTGAGACCAGAAGAAATATCTCCTTTAGCGCTTTAGCAAAAAGCAAATCATCTGTATGCTCCAACTGAAGTGCTTGATGGATGGTCAAACAACTTCTGAAAACGTTCCCCACACCTTTCTGACATTAGAGTTTCTGATTTAATTTTTGTAAAGTTCCCAAACCAACAATCATGGCTATTTCTCTCAGTGGTTGGTAAGATGTGTGGAGATGAGAAAGTATGCAGGATTTAAACTTTTTTCATTATTTTAAAAAAAGCTATTTCTTCACTTTTCATGCATAACAACCCAGTACAACACTACGAATGCCTTCCAGGACAGATTGTTTAAAGGAATACGCCACCGTTTGTTGAAATAGGGTTATTCACTGTCTCCTCTATATTTATATAAGTGGGCAAACGCATTTTTGTCTCAGTGAATGCATTGTCTTAGTCCGGCAGCCCCGCCGCTAGCTTAGCTTAGCGTAGTGAATGGAATGTGAGTAAAAGTGACCCAACAACAACAAAAACAAAACCTAATTACTTCTTGTGGCCTGCATATTCACAACGAGTACAAGTAGCAATGCAGATTAAGACTAGACGATTTCCTAGGCAGATATTGACTTGGGACTGGAAGTAGGCTACAGCCGAAGCACTGCTACTCGGGCACAGAGATATTTCAATATTTCAACAAACGGTGGCGTATTCCTTTAAAGGTGTGCGTTGGTATCTACATATTTAAAAGGATTAATACTGCAACTTTCCCCTCTCTAGGAGAGTCAGCTTTTCACCTCGCCTTCGAATGGGACCGTTACTTCTTCCAGCACGGTTATACGACAAGCTGTATGAACTAGTTATTTTCGAAGATAACCCAGCCTTAAGCATCCCTCACGCCTCTTTTATTATTTCGCTGTGCAGTTACTGTACATAAACAAGTAAATAAACGGTTAACATCAGTCCCAGACATTAGAGAGACTCATAATGTTGAAGGTCAAAGTTAGCTTTAATTGTACGTAAAGGGAATGCGGTAGGATTCATTTGTGACTGCATGTGAATAAGTCTTCTCTCCACATTCTCAGCAAACATGGGTATCTACAGTATACTCTCTGTAACCGATGTTTTATCTGTAGAGAAAATTATTTAGTTACCATTTTACAACTACAGCTGCCAGGGGACCGTGCCAAATCTTGTTTACTCAGCCTTTTGTCTTTCTCCATACCTGTCTCTCCTTATCTATTTCTGTCTTTCTATTAGTCTCAGCCTCTTTATTGCTTTCTTCTCTCTCTCTGTCTCCTTCTCTCTTACGTGTTGCCAATTCAAAATAGTCACATACAAATTTACAACCACAGCTTTTCTTTGAACATCCATATGTGCTTAATATAAACATGCACACATGCATCTCCCAGCATATACTGCTTATAGGACCATATGATAGTAATTTGGCAATATGGAGAAGCAGGAGGGCTCAGCTAGAGTTTAAGTCTGAGTGGAAGAAGAGTCTGGGATCCAGTTTACTAGCAGGAAACAGGAAGTCGCCTCTTGACTTTTACCTCTTATTGTCTCATTACTAGATGCACATAAGCCTCTGATGTTACATGCTGTTTCATTGATCTTTATCTTTATTATTATTATTATTATTATTATTAAAGTTGTGTGTCTTTTTAGGCCTCAATGAAGTAGCAGAAGAAGCTGAAATACAACTCCCTCTAACATATTTTGATTGTATTATATGTTTTTTTCTGGGTTTTTTTTACTACTGGATTAGCTGCCTATTAATACGTCCAATAGATGGAGGCATTATTATTCATGTCAGCTGATGGACCTAGGTCCAATACATACTATTTCTTCTTTTACCTTTGTTTTGGTCACTAACTCCTGACAAAAACCTGCTAGATGTTCCACTTTCTTCACCAGCTAGTTGCTAACTTTGTGTGTCTGTCGTTTGGTGGTGGGCAGGTAGCATACAGTGGGTTTTTACCACAGCTTTTTTTGCTAAAAACAACTGCTAGAAATGGAGACAGAAAGGCAAACAATTAATGTGCCATAAAACCAAAACAATGAACTGAAAGAGCCTAAAAAGGTCTGTTGAGATGCAGAGTTTGGTGGTAATTTGTCACTGTTCATGTTCGTCTCAGCACCTAATCACGATGATGAAGATGCAACTTGCTGCCTGCGTTTGTAACAGTGATGTCTTGTGTTTCAGGTGCGTAACCTGTGCTACATGGTGACACGGAGGGAGAAAATGAAACACACCCTGTGCGATCTCCAGGAAAAGATCTTCCACCTGCAGATACAACTACTGGAAGAGGACATTGCTGGAGGTAAGAGTGAGAGAGAAAACATTAGGGTGTCTGCGGTGATTTTGTCTTGTTCCAGTTATCTCAACACACCAATGTAAAAATCTGTTCCCTTTCACCCACTCTAGCACTATAGCCAAGGCCGCCAACACACACTCTGTCCACCCGAAACAAAAAGAGTACAATTTGGAAAGGTCAAGTGCAATAACGGTTACATCCAAACCCTCGTTGACTGAATGTGGTGGGTGGAGAGTTTTTGGAAATGGCCCGTCATCATTTTCTGAACACACTTGACACCTTCATAGCAAAGAACACTGGAATAATGGTTCAGCCAGATGTTGTGACACACACCATCCACATAAATGGAGCTTGATTTCCTATCCATTTTGCACAGATGACTGACTTTGATGCAGCTGCACTGATGGAGAACGAGAAGGACAAGTTGATTCTGCTGTGTTGGCTAGATATCTGCTCAAAACGAGATTTCTAATCTTTGTGGGACCACCAGGTTAAATGTAGTACGTCTTTAGTATTTATTCTTTTTAGAAAATGTTACCTTTAATCACTTGTTAGAGTCAACATTGTTATCATTTCACCATGAAACAACACCTCTCTCTGTTTTATAAATACAATATGGATAGGTTCATTGAAACAGATATGCACAGCAGAGACTAAACAAAGGCCATCAGTGACGGTTAAAACAAGACACTTAAACTTAACCTAACAATGGGACGGGGCAACTTCTGTCTCACCCGGTCTAATCACACTATCTAATAAAAGTAGTAGATTTAAAAGTAGATTTATAAACAATAATGGTGCCTTTTTTTAATACAAAAATAGCTTTAAAAAGAGATTTAAATAATGAAATTAAAACAAATCAAGATCAATGAGCTCTCCAAATAACAAAACAAACTTGATACTGAGCTTTTCTAATTGCAAACCTTCTTTACAAATCAGTCCCATATTACACAATGTAGCATATAGTTTTTAAAGAGTAAATAAAAAAAATAAAAAATCTAAACATAGAAAAAAGTCAAATAATAACAATATTCAAAATAATGAGTAAGTTAAATTGCGATCTGGACTCTAGAGGAGATAAAGGCACTAACAGCTTCCTTTACAGAAGGTCACTGGTAAATAGATAGAAGCTTATCTTGGAGATATGTATCAGCTGAATAATGTGAGAGTGAACAACCTTCTCAACTTGATCAGTAAAACAAAGCTTCAAGTGGAGTAACACACAGATTTTTAGCATATCAGTTTCTCATTGGCTGCCAGACTTCCACGCTGTTGTTGTTATGGTGATGATGGTGTACCCTTGTTACACAGATTATGGTTAAGTGTAGTTGTTAAGAAATGATAGTGACCTGTATCTTCCTTGAATAATGTTAAGGGAGCCTATTAGTTCTCATAGTCATGACCTGCAGCTGTCAGTGGCGATGACAGTGAAAGCTTGTTGTCATGGTAATGCCAGTTACGTCTCGCTGGCATGGTAATGATAGTGAACTCTGTCAGCCCGCCCCTGTGTGTGTGCGTGTGTGCATGCGTGCGTGCTTGTGGTTAGTGCTCAATTTGCAGTGCTCATCATTCCTGAGGAAGGCTGCACACACACACAACACACACACACACACACACACACACACACACACACACACACATCTATGCACTCCACTAAATCTTACAAACACTTTCACTCTTTCTCTAATTCTCTCTGTGTCTCTCACTAACACACACTCACACACACACACCAAATGTGCACACACACACACACACACAGACATGCACACACGCATACATGAAGAGCTGCTGACTCATCAGATTGCTGCCATCAGGTACCGGGAGCTGTGCTGCTGGCACTAAACAGCCATATCTATTCTCACTGCTACAAGAGTTAGATTAGAGAGGATAGTTTGCTGTGTGTGTGTGTGTGTGTGTGTGTGTGTGTGTGTGTGTGTGTGTGTGTGTGTGTGTGTGTGTGTGTGTGTGTGTGTGTGTGTGTTTTTTTGCACCAGCGAGTGAAGGATGAGGTTGTCTGCTATAATGATTTGTCGTGTCCCTCACCTTGTATCTACCTCTTTTCTCTGCCTCTTTTATCTTTCACTCTTATTTCCCACTCTCCATTTCTCTTTATCCTCTACTTTAATCTGTTTTCCCCTCCATCTGTTTTTTTCTTGCTTTCTTTTTTTTTTCTCATTTGCGGTGTTCTCTTCCTGCATCCACTATCTTATTTTTGGTTGTCTCAACACTGTTTCAGTCAGTCCATCAGCTGTCTTCAGTTTGTTCTTTTGTCCTTCTGGCCACGCAAGGGATTTTGTAACACTAAAAGTAACTGTAAACATTACAACGTTAAAGTTTTTAAGATTAAGTATTAAGAATATTACAGATGGTTTTATTGGTCTAACCAGGGTGGGAAAGTTAAGAAAACTTAAAAAAATAAAAAAAAATAAAACTGATCGTCACAAGTGTGTCAGTTCTGACTGGCAGTCCAGTCAGTCATATTGACTTTGATCCAAATGCTCTTATATGAACACAGCGCAGGCCTAAAACAATATGCGGAACATGTTGCATGTCATGTCATTAATACACTGAACGTGCTCATTCTCACTGTATGTCATATAAAAAATGTTTTGCCAGTGGTTTTTTTGGCATTTAAATTGGTCTGACATCCATTTCTAGGCAGCACAGAATGGTTTTAAAACTGTAAAAATCAGATTTTCAGAAACCTGCAGAAAACCCTGAGCAGCACTACTATCCTTCCTCACCTCATCTCCATCCGGGCTTCTTTCCATGTGGAAAACACACACATGTCTCCTCTAACCAATCTGAAACAGAACTACAACCCTCTGTCCACCTGTCTGTCTCTCATAGTACTAAACCTGTCATGGTTAACGTTCTGTCTGCCAGTCCACCTGTCTGTCTGTCATGTTTATCCGCCTTTCTGTCATGTCGGGACGGCTCCCGTCATGCTTTGTGAATGCTAGCATGTTACTAGCAAGGCGGAGGGCAGGCGGGCGATGTCCCTTTAGTCCCACATGCAGAGAAAGAAGCATGATGCCGAAAGTACTTGTCTGCATGATGATATGGCATCTAGTATCATTCTGTAACAAGTAATTCATATATGATAACATTAAAAAAGTTCCAAAACAGTGATTAAAAACCTCAATGTTTTTATTGCCTTTGGAGGAAACATATTGATGCACATGAAAAATACAGGTTGTTATATTCTGCACGTGCGCGCACACACACACACACACACACAGTATTATTGTTATGCAGGAAGTGCACCACATTTACATTCTGGCTCAAACCAAGCTGTGACAAGCTGACAGTGGTTAGTATTGGCCTCTCTGATCTGCTCTCAGCGTGTGTGTGTGTGTGTGTGTGTGTGTGTGTGTGTGCGCGTGTGTGTGATAGAGCGTGAGCAAGACAGAGAAAATAAGGACGGAGGAAGAGGAGGATGGGAAGGGACAAGAATGTAATAGGATGAAAGAAATAGTGGAAGAAGAGAGAGGAACAGGAGTAAGCGTACGATGAGAGATAAAAGAGTGTGAAAGGGTGGAGAGAGGGAAGAAAAGACAGTAGGAGAGAGAGAAAAAACATTCTCATATTGCACTAATGAGCTCAGGTAAGAAATGGGACACACACATAGACCCGCACGCTGCAGTTCAGTGCACCTAGAAAGAGGGGAAATTAATCACACACTTCAAAAAGACGAATCCCCTGGTGCTGTTGCACCTTCTAAACAAGAGAGGGAAGGTGGTTTGGAGGGAAGGATAATATTGCAGGGATGGAGAGAAAGGCAACAGCAGAATGTAAAGACAAAAGAGCAGAAAAAGCAAATCTGACACAAAAGTGTTTAAAAAGGTTTCCACTGCTGATAGTTGGATTTGCACTGAGATTACAACCTGCAGGTGTCCTTGAAACCCCAAAGACTAGTTTACCAAGCTGTAGATCATAAAGAACAAGATCAGATTAGGAGGGGGGGAAATGGGGGAAAATGTTGAAAAATGGGCCCTGGGAGATCAGAGGATAAGATGGTCCTCCTGTCAAAACAAAAAAAAAGAAAGAAATTACAATTTAGGAGCTGTGTGAAAAAGCGTTCCCTCTGGGAGCTCCCTCAAAGATTCCCTGGTTTACAGCCATGAAATAAATTGGAAAAGGGGGGAGAAGTGTCTGGTAGATGTACCTGCACTCTTACAAATCCTCTTCATTTAAAAAAGTTTCATACCTTACTCCTGCCACCTTCACACTAATTTACGTGTCAGGTTTTAGTTTTAAAACATTACAGTCGAGTCCCGTCATATTACACTCACATCCTACAAATATTCACTCCATCTCTAGTTCACTTCTATCCAAGCTCCCACGATAGACAAATACTAACATTCATTTTCTATTTCAGTGCGATCTCCAGTGGAGATCTCACAGTTAAGAGTTTAACTTTGACCGTACCAATGCGCACATTCGGCCAATAGTAGCGTTGCTCTCATACTTTGTATGACATTTCAAATGATAGGCTTATTAAACCCTACCTTTAAACTCTGACAACACAGGTTCAAAATTGCCCTTTTTTGTCTGTGTTTTTACCGCATCTGAAGAACCATACATTTTATATTTAAAGGAGAAGTGTAGGCCGAGAAAAGGAGACTGAAGCCTCCAGAACTACAGCACAGGAATTTAGACCCTGTTTCCTCCGGTTGAAATGAACAGAAAATCTCTAAGATTTTAAAAAGGTTTCTGGGTTCCTGGAGAAGTTCCAGCTGTCAAAAAGAGTTATAGTTTGTTATACTGGCAGTCCAGTCTTTTTTCAAAAAGATTTTTCTTTTAATCTGGTAAAAGTTCTTGCAATCTCTGTTTGGGCTTTAAACGCTGGATACGAAGGATGTTAGCTTTGTTTTCCACAGCCACAACTAAGTAGACAATCACACATCGAGAAGCTGCTGTACACGAGAGAAGCTGAACGTGGCAGATGCTGTAGTAATAAGGGGAAACCGCTTTCTTTAATTCTTCAATACTTTTACATCTGTGTAGTTTTCTTAAAAGAAAGCTAGTCACTGTAAGTTTGTATCCTAGCTACCAACCAACCCCTGCTTTTCAGATACAGTAAAACAAGTGAAAAGTAAAAATGTTAGTCTGATTGTAAGCATATTGGTATACTGAAAAATAATAGAAATCTAATCTCTATTAAAACTCATGACTAATAAGCTTAACTAACATAAACTGTGTTCTCTCACAGCTTTCACTCCACATAACTTTTCACGAGAAGACATTTCCGAACATCTTCCTTACGACGCGGGCGGTGATCGGGCATGGACCTAGAAATAAAAAACCCTGCACACTTTTAACACCTCACTCCATTCCATTTCGTCTTCCTGATCAGCATTCATGCTGTCAGTTTCCATAACGTCTCCACATTGTTTATTTTTCCACTTCACCTTAGATTTTGTTTCTTAAATGGAGGGACAGCACAATACTTGCTGACAAACATTTACAGTACACAGAAATGTTCTTTTCTTTATTCTTTTGCTTTTATTTTTCTACACATCTTGTATTGTACTTGTAGTGTACTATACTGTTGCACTCTTTTTTTGCTCTCTCACTGACACACACACACAAACACACACACACAGTGGTCTTCTCAGTGTGAAATCTCTGGTCTCTCTCAGCTTCATTCATGCATGTCCTGCTCCTCCATGCTAAAGCAAGCATGAGGACAGCCTACTGCTAGCTATGACAGCCACACACAGTGTAGACATGTACTGTACTGACCAAGACACACAATTTTAAAAGAATCTATACTGTATTCTATAAAACAGCTACAATATAATATTTAAGGTTTTAATTCAAGCTAAATGCTCTTTATTATAGCCCTTCTAGTGGCAGAGCTATGATGAGGCAATGTCGGTCTGTCAGTTGGTCCACCACTTTGGTCCAGACTGGAGTATTTCAACAACTATTGAATGGATTCAAATGAAATTCTATACAAGCATTCATGGCCTCCAGAGGGTGAGTTCTACCAACTATGGTGATCCCCTGACTTTTTTGTCTTGAACCACCAAGAGGTTGGCATTTTGTGGTTTTAAGTGAAATGGCTGAACAATTGGATGGACGTTTGGTGCAGACATTAAAAGTCCCCCTCAGGATTTATTATAATACCTGTGATACCTTCTGACTTCTTATCTAGGGCCATCATCAGGCCAACATTTTAACTTGTCCAATAAATATGACAAAATACCTGAAAAAAGAATGTCGATGGCCTCAGCTGTAGTTCGTGTTCAGTGCTAAATAGCAATTGTTAGCATGTCTCAAAGCACTGCTGCTGTGCCTAAGTACAGCTTCGTAGAGCTGCTAGCCAGGCTGTAGTTTTGTTTACAGAGCATCACTGAAAAATGTCCAGATAAAAAAAAAAAAAGAGATCTAGGAATTAGGACGCCTGGGTAGCTCACCTGATAGAGCATGCGCCCATATATAGGGTATATATGAGGTCATTCCTCGACGCAGCAGCCCAAGGTTCGACTCCGACCTGTGGCCCTTTGCTGAATGTCAATTCCCCTCTCTCTCCCCTTTCATGTCTTCAGCTGTCCTATATAATAAAGGTCTTAAATGCCCCCCCCCCCCAGCTGATTCCGCTTATAGACAGCAAAGAGAGTGACATGCAAAAGGGCTGCTTATTATGCACATTAAAAACAATAAATTGTACTTTTGTGATGTAATTTTACATGAATCTTTGCATAATGGATGTTTAGAATGTAATGTTCCCCTTATTTTCAAAAGCCAGATGAATTACAAATGTATATTTATTTTTTTTATGTGAAAATAATGAGCCCTATGTATACTGTCTTTATGTCTGTTACTGATAATATATACATACATACAAATAAAATCAGCTCTTCTAAACCCCAGTGTAGCTGTAAAAAAGCCTACCGTACCAATGCACATGCACACGCACGCCACACACACACACACACACACACACACACACACACACACATATACACACAAACACTCATACGGTATATATACATGAAGGAGAGTTAGTGAGCCATGCTGTCAGGACTCTGTGTTAGTCTAAACAGCAGGAGCCTGTTACAACAAGACATCCCAACAATAAGGGCCTCCTACATTATAGAATGAGAGACAGAGAGAGATAATCGCTGTGCTGTATATGTGAGTCAGTGGAGTGTGACTGAATGTGTCTGCATCGCTTCCTTACATGCTGTGTGCGTGCGTGCGTGTGTGTGTGTGTGTGTATCTGTTAAATACAGAGGTTATCAATAATCAATTATCCTTCTTTCCGTAGAATTGTGTCATGTCATCTGGGAGCTTGTGACAGGCGTTTTTTAAAACAATTTTCTGATGTTTTATAGCCTTAACAATTAATGAATTGTTGGTTAAAAAAAACATAAAAAAACGATAATACTCATTAGTTGTAGCCCTAATTGAATTATAGTACATGAGTTATCTGAAAATTTGAGTTTGACTGTCCTTTATAATACCAGCTAATTTGATTATGTACTGTTATTTTGCGTGTTGATAGATTGTCGATATGATCCTCTCTAATGATCATATATTCTTTTTGGTGGTTTTAAATAAGATTTCTTTACCTACTATCCCTCGCGTCATGACCCTGACAATCTTTGTTTTTTCTTATGTAAAACAAATTATAAGTAATAGTAAATTATGTAGCATCAATCCTGTGTCAGCAGAATGGGAAGAAGGGAAACTACTAACCCCAGATTAATGGAAATGTAGAGTAAATAAGCTTTTTTTTTTTTAGATCATTGTACCTCTTGGTAGAGGTTGTTTTAACAAATTTAACAAGATATAATGAAACTGTATCTTCGTTATAGCTCCTTATTAAATAGGATTTCATTTACATTAAACTACCAGAAATGCAGCAGATTGTAGCCATTTTTGCACCAGGCAGTATCTTGATCTGACACAGCTTTAACATACATTAATATTGTGCTAAGTTAGTATTTATTGCAGTATTAGTGTGACTGTATTATACTGTCAGTCTTATTTGGTCTTTGATCAGGTGTACGTATCAGTGTTTGTTGTGTTACCTGTCATACTCAGCTGGAGGGAGAGAGCGAAGTCTCCTGGAGTGAGAGGACAGCTCATAGCAGGGAGGCGCTCTGCAGGGCCCTGTTACATGTGTGTACAATGTGTGTGTCAGCATGCTCATGGACCTGAACATACAACTGATGTGTTTCTGACAGTGTTGCAGTTGCTTTTCTTTTCGCAAAGTCTGAAAGGTGGACTAAACTGTTTGATTTTTACTAAGAGAGATAAGCAACACAGTGTGTGCGGCGCCGCACACACACACACACACACACACACACACACACACACACACAGACACACACACAGACACACACACAGACAGACAGACAGACCGATAACTGGGAAAACCCCATGACTTCATCAAGGCCACATTGGTCTTGGATCTGTCAGGTTCACCCTCAGACTTCAACTAGAATACTAAACAACCCCTTAAGTCATGCATTAACATGCATCCCGGGCCTGTAGGTTTTATCTGGGTAGAGCAGAAGGGTAAATGTGCTATGAAGATGAACTATGGCTCTATCCCCACGCCTCATCAGGAGGCGAGTTACATTTAGCCAATGACACCTTCCCTTTTCTGCAGTCACAAATTGGCTTACAATATTTGCCATAACACAATCCAACGCAATCAAGGAGTGTATCTTTAATCTGTGAAACCTGTACTTCAGGTCTTAAATGAATGTTAACCAGATAATTTTGTCCTCTTTTTTTCTATTATTCCTTCTTTATTTCTCCCTCTAGCATCTATCTGTCTTATTAGCTATGTGTACATCCAAATGTGAAAGACATTTTACTATCTTGCAAAACTAAAATTAGATTTAGGTGTGTTTCCATCAGCTGTGTTGTAGCGAAGGTTAGCGATTCAGATATCTGATTTTGCGTATCAGCCGACACCGAGTACCCATCCGATACCAGTGCGTTTAAAAATATACATATTCTAATTATTATGTTTCAACAGCTGTAGGGATGCCTGTATGGATGTGATATGATTGCTAGCATTGTTGTATGGTCTGACTCAGGATAAATCCTTTGTAAAACATGAACAAATACATACAGAGATTGAATGCCATAGAACTTTCTTTTATTATCTAATTTGACAATCAGTCATTATTGATAAAGAACATAAGTAAACTACTTTAAGTTAGATATTTTCAAGGCTAAATTACATGGTATTGGATCAGTGCCTACCGGAACAACTCTACTACTTTCTAACTCAAATTCCACCTGAAGGGTAGAAATTCCCCAGGCTCAGTGATGCTTTCCAGCTTAAATTTAGTTAATCATCTAAATCCCTAACCTCAACTCGTCTTCTGTGTCTCCTTGCAGATAAAACCAAGAAGGGAGAAAAGAGGAAGCAGAATGGAGTGAAGGAGAAAGGGAAGGAGAGGAGAAAAAGTAGTCCTGAGAAGAAAAAGGAGAGATTGAAGCCAGAGAACGGCTCCCTGCTAAAAGAGCTAGGTACTGTGTGTGTTTGTGTGTGTGTGTGTGTGTGTGTGTGTGTGTGTGTGTGCGCGCGCGCGCACACGGACATGCACGCGCGTTTTAAAATCTATTCATGAGGGCAAAATGCAATAACGAAACAACCAATACATTTCAAAAGTTGTAAATCTGAAAATGATATACATTTCTGCCTGATAAAGACTTAGTCTTAAATAATTTATTGCCGCATCAAGAGTGCTGCAACAGAAGGCTCTTTTATTCTGCTGTGGTCAGCATCCTTTCCATGCTGCTGTATTACCTTTTCTTTTGTTACAGACTTCATCCCTCCATCATCAGTGTTGTCATACATTTTCTGTGTGTCGCTCAATGTAGATCAAGTGTCAGGTGCGATGGTAAAATCTTTAATAGGATTTGACTGCAGCTCGGCCCAGCAGGTCTGATCTGATGCATCAATCTCTTGACTGTTGGCAGAGTAACGTCACTTGCAGAGAAAAGTGAGGGGGAGAGAAGATGCAGCAAGACTGGATATTATAAAAATGTAATCCCTGTATATCATGCAGAACTCCTCTCCGCTTTCTTGTAATAAATAAATCATCTTGTATTAGCCTATAGAACTGTAGTACTGTAGAACGGCATGGTTTTCTACAAAGTCTTAAGTTGACTTTACCAGGGGCTTTATTACGATTATTAAAATTACAATCACTAATTTCTAAATTGATTTATTGTTGCAAGTCAATTTCAAGATTTCACATTGGTCTTTAGGAATTTACGGTGAGCATTTGTCCTTATTTTGGGGCACTTAATAGACTTAACAGTTATTGGAAATTAAAAAGTAATAGAGCAACCTAAAATAAAAATAATCGCATGTATCAACAATATGGTGCAGCATCTGGGGGGGGGGGTATTTACAGTTTTTACTAATTTTCAGTAACATCCTGCAAAGCTTCTGCTCATCACAACCCCTGCTGTCTATCACAGTGACTGGAAGACTGACGGACCCAGCAGGACGTTCCCACTGCAACTCGCGTGTAAACACAGTTACTATGTGGAATATAATAAAAGCAAGATACTGCCTGATCATGTACGATACGTCAGTGTAGTCTTGCGGTGGTGCTATCAATTGGAGAAATCTGACTATGAACTATAAATCGAAACCTACTGTATTCATGGCCGGACTTGTTAACCCTTTGCGTCGACTGTAAATCCAGTGCTTGCATTTTTTTCAATTCTACTCACCTAGCCTAATCAGTGTCATTGTAAACAACATCTCGTTGTGTTTTGACACCCACAATTCAGACCTTTATATGGGTAAAAGGAGTGAAGATTCGTAATGAGGTTGAAACAGGCATAAAAATGATGATAAAACTGAAAGAGGGAAGCTCTGTCAGTGTTAATCTTCGTCATTGATGAGCGACTGGGAGACTGTCACTGCCAATCCTCATCATAAGTGAGACGAGGATGGATGATAATGGTTGTCCCTGCTGGAAGGTGATCCATTCCCCACTACCGATCATTACAGCCACATATGACGCTCAGAAGACAGTTATTAAATGGAAATTGAGCACGCAGATTATGTGCATGTAGATATTTGTTCCTAACATTGACAATTTACAGGCATTGAGCTGACACTCGTATCCACGGCGGCTTGAAGTGAACGAGAAGATAAAGGCTCAGTGTCTCGCTCGAGGACACAAGATAGACTGTTGATGGACACACACTGGCGGCTGTGGTGATTGAATCTGTAGCTTTTAAGTTGTCAACACGAGACAAGCCGCCTAACTGACTATTGGGGTGCAAATTAACATTTCAATGCACAGACAACCTCATAAAAGTTTTTCCATCACTGAGCAGTGAGAGAAGTTTCTTTTTTTTATTTTCCACTGAGCAGAAATAATCCAGGTTCATTGTAGCGAGGGTAGAAATGTGTTGACTGATGTGTTAAATCAGGGGTGCACGTACCAAGGGCTGTCTATTCAGAAACATGGGAGTTTCGGATGTTAAATTTAATATCTTCCCCTCTGTTCATGTCCATCTATTTGTATTTACCTCTCTATCTGCATTCATTGAGGCAGACAGGCTCGCTTTCAGAGTTGGCACTCTCAGATGTGTCGGCAGCGCCAGTAAAGTCATATTTCCTGACATCCTGAAAACATCCTCAGTTTATTTTTTCAGATGCAGCTGCTTCATGGGACAGCAGCGCTGTGACAGTTTGATGAGAGCTGGTGCTGTCGGTTGTGGCAGAACCAGAGCGTGCTGTCAGGATCAAACACAGTGTTTCCTCTCTTTCAGGTTATATCTTTCAGGCTATTGCTTTTATTTTTTGGAAATATTCCCCTCTACAATTACATAACCATTTGAAGCCATTTATTTATTTAAAAAAAAAAGGTAAAAATCACCGTTAAATAATTTATAGCAAAAAGATCAAATAAAGGGTTGTGCGTTTAGGTGGAAACCGTGTGGTCAACAAAATATAGACCGGATTTTTATTAAACATCTATTTATTAAACATTTATTATTTTATTAAATGTTTTTATTACACAGCTTTGATGAATACTCGATTCTGATTGGTCAATTATGGTTATTTCTAAATAGCAGACCGCTGCTATGAATACCAGACCGTTATAGACTCTGGAGGGCTATTTTTAAATCAATATTTTGTGTCAAACTATCGATTATTAAGTAGCCGTGTAATAAGCGGGATAATTTTGAGCGAGCCGGTGATTATTGCAAATGAAACCTTCCTGCATCACCCTGTCAGGGTTTAATTCACAATAATGACCCGCCTGCTCAACATGATCTCTTTATGATACGATACAACTTCATTGTCAGTTTACACTGAAATGCCCGAGCAGCTCAGCTCAAAAAAAGAAAAGAAAACAGCAATTACACATATAGTACAAAAATGAAAACACATCGACAGCCACGAAAAAGAAACAAATTTCAAGATGTCCTCCGATCCAGATGTTAATTGGCAGCAAACGGATTTTGGTTAAGCAACAGGATAGACTGATGTATAAGAGTTCTTAAGCCTGTTGTATCTAAACGAAGAGACCCTAAATCGCCGTTAGAAGGCAAAAGTTGGTATGCAGAGTTTAAAACATGCACAGAGTCAGAAGAGATGCTGTTAGCAAGCCTGAGCATGCTCTTCTTGTGGGTTGTTTGAAAGTAGTGTGCAACAGGTTGACCAATAATCTCAGCACAAACTTTGAGTTGATTATGGAATTTAGTTTTAAGTTTAGCTTCATACAGTATAGTGCTTCTAAATGCTAGAGTAAAGTGTTGCCGATTAAACTATTAAGATAACAAAAAAAAACTATCAAAATGTAATTTAAGTTATTGTTATTGCATAACATAATATAGAATTAATATGCAAACAACAAAGGGAAAGAAAAGCTCTACTTGTTATATACAGCATGTTTGTGTGGGCGAATTAAATGTAAAACCAAGTCCTCTATATCTTCAGGCTTCCTCTAAAAACAAGCTCCTGCGCTGCGAATAGCTCCTATATGTAGGACATCAGGTGGGTGGATTTGTAGTCTTGCATAATCCTTGTTTATATGTAGCTAGATCTAATAAGTTATGAATATTCCTGCAGTGACATTCTGTAAAAAGCTGTGGGCTGTACAGACAATTACTGTACATGAAGAATAACTGGGCTTTTTGTTGTAATTTTTTCCTTTTTTACCTTTTCATGTGCATAACTAAAAGCAGTTAATTTCCATGATAGATCATATTTATAGTAATTTACTTCTTAATAAATCCTCAAAGGTAAATTGTCTTCTCACTCCCCCCTCCCCTTCTCCAAAGAGAGGTCAAGTCATCAGAGTCCTGCAGCTAAGACAGACAAAATACACTTTTTGTCTATTAATGATTGAATTGTGACACGCAAACAACAAATTAGACACATTAAAAGCATTAAAAAATACACAAACAGGACATATTGGCATACCGACAGCAGCACTAAAGCAACATGTGAGGTTCCTTCCTGTGATCTCAGGAAACGAACATGACAGAACGTTGCTCAAAGCTACAAAAAGCACCCAACAAAGACTTCACGCTGTCATCAAAGGATGAAACCCAGAGCTGCTCGGTAGATAATGAAATGGGCTCTGACTTTGTGAGATTATACCATTTTGGTAGGAATTATATACAGCTAAGCATATAAACTCACTCTATTGTTAACACGTCTGTAACATAAAATCCATCCATACATCTGCAAAGATTCAGTCTGGAGTTTTGGCTTTGTGTGAGTATAGAGAGAAATATACTTGTAAGTGGAAGGTTTTGTCAGTTTAAAACTCCTGCATGAAAGTGAAGTAGTGTTGTGAACATTAATGGAGTTAGACCTGTATATTGGCCAATTTTACTCTGCAGCTTCAGCCTAACCTTGCCTCAAAAGGCAATTCTACTTTTGAGCAACAAGGGTTTATTTTTGTAATGTTTAAATTCAGAATAGATTTTTGATTTAAAAAGGGGGCACTATTTTCAGGCTCTTACTTGAGTGTCTAGTAAATTCACTCCTGTATTTAGCCCACTGATATGCAATATGAAACGTAACTAGCAATTAACCCTCTGAGGACGAAAGACGCACCGGCTCGTCCAAACGATGTTTGACAAAACTTCTACTCAAAAAGCGATATTACAAAATGTCATTTCAGACATTTATTTACTACTTTTATCATATATAACCTTTGGTAAAACTCATTTCAAGCACTCATACAACGCATCATAAGTTAAGGTTTGTTTTTAAAAGAGATTTGAGGACTTTCAAAAAGCCAACACCATTGTTTCAGCTTTAGCGCCAAATTATCTCTTTACACATGGCTCTAGAAAAAATGTGGGCGTCACTATACGGAAAGCTGAGTTTCTTCTGAACGTTTTGATATGAAACACATGGGGATCAGTTTTATGCAAATACCCATAAAAAAGGTAAATTTAAGAAGATATGTGAAAATGCCCTTAGACCTCATAGGGTTAAACTAACTGGTCTTAAAACGTCCCCATCTAACCCCACCTAAAAAGCTGCAGGGTAGTGTGGAGGAGTCAACAACAATATATATTAGCATTGAAGCATTAAGTCTCCTATCTGTGTGAATAATGAAACGTAAGGAATTTACTGACCAACATCACCGGTTAAATGTATTTTGTAGAGACAAAATTGAGTCTATGTGCTAGGCCTGCACGATAAATCGTTATAATATCGTGATCTCGATTCACCTCTGTTCGCGATAACATTTTTAAATAACTTTTTTTTTTTTTCTCCTTCAATTAATTTATTTAAAGCATTTGACATTGATATGTTTTAATTATGTAAAGACATGTTCAAGGAGTTCAGAAAGAGACTGTATCAGTGCCATATTTAGTTCAATGTGTTAAATGTCACTATTTCTGGTAGCCTACTGTACTTAAATGGCCAATATGTACTTTATTTTCTTTATTCATTGAAGCCTCTATGTTTACAGGCTTGTGGTGAAGCGCAATGTGCTATAGGTGCCAAAAACAATCTATGTTTGGTACTGCCAATTTGTTTTGTTTTGTCATGGTTCATGTGGGCAATAAACATTACACTTTGTGAGAAAACAATCGTGGCAGAGAATCGTGATATCCATTCTAAGCTAAAAAATTGTGATTCATATTTTTCCCTGAATCGTGCAGGCCTACTATGTGCTCCAAGATGCAGTTTAAAGTTTTGTCTCTTGCAGTGGAAAATACTCTGCAGAAACTGCAACCCTTATAAAGGGAAGCCCATTGTTATTATCCACGGCACTGAATAGCTGCATGTGTTTTGAAATTAAATAGGTTTTGATCACAGTTATTTTATTCACCTGATCAGAGTTGGCTGGATGTTTTGAAGTGATTCCAGCTTGTTTACTAGTGCTGTGGTTTGCTCCACTTTGCTGATGTTATTCTCACTTTATCATTGAACTCATGTTGAAACCATGGTTGTATGTAATATACACATCTAAAAACCTTTCACTATTAAATGTAATTTAGCCCAGTTTTAACCTAAACGTCTTGTGACCAGCTAATCATCAAGCAGTGTTTACTGTGTTGGGATTTGTCTACAAACTGTCTGACCACTCATGTTTCTTTCTGTAATGGTCGTGGTCAGTGAGTTCTCAGTAAAATAGTACATTGCCAACAGGAACAATGGTTTGAAAAAAGTCATTAAAATGGGTTTAATGGAGCATTTTTGTGCACTTTGATGGTCTAAATGAGGTTTAGAGGGTATTCACCCTGGCAGGAGTAATGTTCTCAAGGAAATACTGAATTCTTCGAATTTTGGGGGAATGAATGTGGTCAACCTTGAGCAATTTGAGTATTTATAATAGCTATTATATCATATTCAGTCTTTAAACATCCAATCTGGTCCACAACTCTAGTATAAAGTATAATATTTGGTTTATAGAATCCAACATGTCCACAGTGTTTCCTCTATGTTGATTTGACTGTGGCGGCCCCCCACAGCAACATTTTTGCCCCCACGGTATCAGAAATAGGGCTGCATTGTTAGAGCGCAGGTCGGAGAATAGGGCGGACACACGAGGATAACTAGCCAGTTGAGATTGTGTGTGTACATCCTTGAGAACTGTAAGTTGTATAACTTATGTTGTCAGTTCATTTAAGCCTGGTCTTGCAAACTTAAATTAAGTTAACTGGTGATTTTTGTTGTTTGTATTCTTCACCTGCGAGCTAAATTGCACGTGGCTGTTGATTCGATATAATAGCGATTGCTCAATGCCCTTGTTGCTCACGTTTGTATTTTAGGTGCATTATTTACATGCTACAGTAGTTACACTGCATTAAGATAATGTAATTAATAGTGGGTTTATTGTTATTTGCTACAGAATGCTTAGCCTATATAGCAAGATCAAAGTTGGCCTATATAGTAACTCAAAAAATGGGGTGGGGGAGGTGTTCGGACCTGCCCCCATTGCTAAAAAAAATCCTAAAAGAAACACTGTGTCCATATGTTCATTTGTATCTTACAGTATAATCAAGATCAGAGATGTTTTTGAGCTTTTCACACACACACACAAACACAATCTATCAGCAATGATGCAGGACTGTCTCTCATTTCCTTATTTAACCAGAGCTGAGCGTTGCAGAGCCAACAGAATGTTCCTGTTTAAGTGAATATGATCAATAAACAAAGAGATGATAACACAGGACAGGAGAGTTTGGCTCTGCCTCACTTGCTTCCTGTTCTGATATTATCTCCCTCTCCTTTTCTATTTATCTCTTGCACATGTATGCTCTCCTTTGTCAGTTTTATATATATATATATATATATATATATATATATTGTTCCTTTCTCAGTGTGTCATCTGTGTGTTTGTTTTTGCATGCCGTATGTGTTCATATCTCACAGTCTCAGTGTGTGTGTGTTTGTGTGTCAGGCCATCTGTTCTCTGTCGGGTCTGGTCCTGACTCTCAGGGCTTTGTCTTCCTCTTAGTGTTGTAGGATCAAGAAGACAGACATGTACCAGAACTCCTTCTCAGATGTACTGTCCCCTATCCCCACTGTTTATTAGTGGGGGCCATATGCCAGTGGTGATTTGGAAAAGGGAGATTGTTTTGAAATCTTCCTGGTGTCACCCTCACAGTTACTGAGAAGTTTCACCCTTAAAACTGAGATCCATAACCAATTTAAGTTTCGTTCCAATCCAGTATGCATGTTTGAGTGTTGTTAGACATTGCGATTTACATTTACTTTTAACATTTTAACATTTTTAACAGATAATGAGGCCAAACTGCAGATAAGAATAGTGTGAGATCAATTTGACACATTATGGCAAGAGACAGGTAGACAAGGAAAACGTATTTTTGTTGGAGAGAACAACTCAGGTTGACAACAGGTTGATTTCTGTGGATTCATGCTGAGCTTTTCATTCTGGTTCCTATTATTGTGTCTGTCTGTGATTTCACCCAAATATTTGGTTCACTCTTTTTCTGCCTGCTGCACTTCTCGTCTCCCCTTCATCGCTCTGATGGGTCTTTACATCGCTCTGTTACTCCTCCTGCACCTTTACTCTGTTTCAGTTTCTCTGTTTCTATCTCTGTCCGGTTGAGTTTCCAGGCAGACGGTTGGCACCCGAGAACAATCATCAGACTATAGTGAGGGTTTTAGACCTAGCAACACTCTGTGTGTCTCTCTCTCTCTCTCTCAAGCACTGGTCTTGGCCCTGTTCTGCTGCTAGTGCATTCCTTACCCTGCACTGCCTTAGTAGCGCTGGCTAGCGAATCATTGCTCGCTGCTTAAAAATCAGCTGTTCTGTCAAGCCTTCCTGGGGGTATTTGTAGCTGTAGGACTAGTGTGCACTCACGCTGAGGCCGGCTGTTCCCCACAACTGTTGTCATGTAACAAAGTCTTGAAAGGGGGCTTTAGATGGCTGTAATGGCACCAGGACCTTTTGATGCATAGCATGAGCCTACAGTAGCCCATTAGTTCAACACGGTAGCTGGAGCTGAAGAAAAGGGGAAGAGTCAGTGTCGTCATCTGGTTTTAAAGATACAGCTTCACTATAAGCTTCCTGCTGAAAATACATTTATTTGGGTATGTACTACAAAAAAAGAAAAAAGAAACTGAGCAAAGATTTAACATCAATGACATCCCATAATCTCCCACAACTACCTGTCTGAGAAAATCCACAGAGAGACTACAGTCAAAACAAAACAGTCTTATACATACTTGTACAGACTTTAACGTTCCCCTCACGATTCAGCTTTTCATCCATCAGCATCGTCAGGTCAAATTTTTTATTTTTCTAATCCTTTGGTTTGTGACCAAATACCTGCAAAACTAATGTCATTAGTTGTTTTGTTGTTGTTTTCAGTGCTAATTAGCAAATGTTAACATGCTAACACACTGAACTAGGATGGTGAATAGTAAAACATTATACCCCCTAAACATCAACATGTTAACATTATCATTGTGAGCATATTAGCATGCTGTTTGCGTTTGGCTCAAATCACTGCTGTGCCTAAGCACAGCCTCACAGAGCTGCTAGCATGGCTGTAGACTCTTAGTCTTGTGTCTATATTTTCCCAGATGTAAAGACCAAAAGAAAGTAAGGATGTACAGTATGTCAGAATTTGAGCATATCTTAAGACTACAGTGGCATGTTTTAGGTTTCCCTCCCACCTTCCTCTCTCTGAACTCTGCTACTCTCTCCTCTCCTCCATCATCTCCTCTTGTCTTCCTCTCACTTCTTCACTGGCTCTTTTTCCCTCCGTCACCTATTCCCTCCCTCTGAGCTCTCTCGACTCCTGCAGAGACATGCTGCGTCATGGAAACGACCGACTGTGTGTGTGTGTGTGTGTGTGTGTGTGTGTGTGTGTGTGTGTGTGTGTGTGTGTGTGTGTGTGTGTGTGTGTGTGTGTGTGTGTGTGTGTGTGTGTGTGTGCGTGCGTGTGTGTGTGCGTGCGCGTGCAGTGAATAGCTGGTTTTAAAGCCACCCTAACAGCACCTCCTGCCGTCCTGCTTGGCAGATCATTATTGGCACTGAAGATTTACAGGGATGCTGGAAAGATAGTAGAGAAAAGAAAGAGGCTCACAGCAAAAATCGTTTTTTGTTCATAATGTGCTTGTGCAAAAGTTATTTGTCAACATTATGGGCATCTCTGCTTAATTTATATGGTTCTATGGATTGTAAAGAGGGGCAGTTGTTCCCCAAAGTGGCTATGACAGACTCCATGTGTTCTGTGTGCAGAGGTTAATGGTTGTTCCTGGCCAAGTAAGAACACTACATTTCATTATTTTTTCCTTTCACTAGACAGTACACCCTCTGGAGTCTAAAATCATTTTTGCTGCATATAATTTTTTTGCCTGCTGCTGTTATACCAACAAAGAGAAAAACAAATGCAGATTTTTCACCGAAGGAACTAGATTGTTCTTTGTCTACACTCTTATGTGAGTTTTGACAAGTTGTTATGGGTGATAGTTATTTTAAAAAAAAACACGGAGGAGGCTGTTGAGTCCGAAATTGTTATTGTGTGAATGTCGCTATCATTATTCCATTTTCTGTGAACATCCTCTTTGTAAGAAACTACAAGCACAGATTCTTATCAAATCAGGGTTCATGTCTTATGTGCATCTAACTGAGGTTCCAACATGTTTTGGACATTTTTGCCATCTATGTAAGGGTTAATGCCCGACGAGGTGTCCATTGTCAGGTATTAATGGACGACGGCGAGGCGTGAACCGTCGGACGGTTTCACAGCGAATAACGTTATCTCCCATCCCGTTCACTGTTCAGCTCGCTGCTTCAGGCTGCGCCGCTGCAGCCGACAGTAACGATACACATCGCGGATCAAATTCTTCGTAAAAGTCGTTATATTGTTTTGGGGACAATGACATGGCTGATAGCTAGCTTGTCTTGTTGTTCAACATACTGTCAAAATATGTTTACTGATTGCCAACTGTACACAATGTTATTGACTATGGATCTTGCTAGCATAGCGTTAGCTTTCTGGCTCGTAGCTAAACTGAAGGGTTCTATCAGCTGAGCGGACTATATAAGTAGCTCCGGTTGCTAAGGGAGGCAAGTCGTATCTAAGGTTCTTCCTAATTCCTGGTGGAGAGAACGTTTGCATTGCATAAGAACCTGATGGATGGGAATGATTGTTCCAGGTATTAATCAAACCGTCAGGCGTAACCAGGGAAACTGAGTTATTGTTTGGATAAACTTTAGATTTCGATAGTAAAACTAATTAAAATATGAACTAATGTTTTAAAAATATGTTATTTGGCAAGTGACCATGGTAGTAAGCGTGCGGAAGGACGGGTACTTTCACCATACGCGTGAACCATTAATACTGACATGTATGGTAGTACGCTACCATGCTATAAAAAGAACAAAACATGATAAAACTCGTTACCCATTGCGTTATCTAATGACCTTTAACTTTCAATGGACTGTTCATCAGAATTTGTTTTGGTTTTAAACTCTTTTTTTTTTGTAATGAATGTACACTGATGTACATAACATATAAAAATCTTTTTCTGGCAAAAAAAAAAAAGATGTTAATGGATCCCACCCTGGTTTGTGTTCTCTATTCCTATTCTTAACTCATGGTGTTGTTGGTTTGTTGTGTTATGGACAGCCAAAAGCGCAACCGTTCACGAAAAGAAAAGATTAATTGTTATACACACATATACATTTCGGAAGGAGACAGCAAACAGGATTTTTCTGTAAAATGGGTTTATATCTTCATTATTGATGATGATGATGATGATGATGATGATGATGAAGCAACAGAAACCGCATGTTTGGATTTAAAGCTTATTGCTGCATACTGTAAATGTCATTGTGTCAAGAAAAAATAACATCTAGAAGTACTATGTGAGAGATTAACATCAATTTGGAGATGTTGCATTACATTTTGTTTATTTTGAGATGTCGGTATAACTAACTTAAACTAAATATCACAAATTCAGCCTTCACTTGCCTTTAAATGTTGTGACCAAGATTTAGCAATTTCCCTAACTTTTTCACATAAACTGACACAAATTAAACCACGGACCCCCATTTGATAAGATTTTGTCCCAGGGTCTGCGATCTGATAGGCTCTTTGCCAATTACTTTTTGCAGAAAATATATGAAACCCATGACCAAAAAAATCATACATTATGTCATTGCGTTACTTTTGGATGGAATTATAGTAATAATACTTTATTCCGCTTTTGGCTGGGGGTCCCCAGACCCTACTTTGAAAACCACTGTTACAGACAGCAGCTGTTTAAATGCATTTGGCTATCTTTACTTTCTATGCTTTTAGATATGTCATCATCTTTTTTGGCAAGAAGACTCAGCAGGATTTGTCCGCCAATCAACTTTGCATTATTTTGTGTTAGATTCGTGCTTTGAATGTTAAACTTTGGAAAAGTCGTCCAAATTGAGTCTTTGTGTGTTCTTGTTAAACAATCAATGTGTTTCATTGCCAGCTAAGTAAAATAAATCTAAGGCTTATTTTACCATTTTATTTGCAGTGTAACATTTGAATGCAGTTAAGCTAACCCTATACTTAACAGAAGTGCATTACAGGTGCTCTTTTTATGCTTTTTTTTTTTTTTGGAATTCACTTGAGAGACAATCTCAATCAACGTCACAGATGTATTTTTTATTTATCAGAAATGTGCAGCACCACTCACCTGTCTGCTTTGTCTTTATCCCCCTTCTGTCCCCTTTTCTTCCCTTTATCCCTACCAATTCATTCATATCGCTTTTTTTTCCCCCTGCTCACTCTCTGTCTCTGTCTTGATGTCATCCGTCTCTTCCCTGCATCATCTGCTTTCCCTGCTTATGTCCCTTCCCCTTTCCTCAGGTTTGTCAAAGTCCTTCCCGTTGGACAACTCTTTGTTCGACAGCTGGCTCGCCCAGTCGGTTCAGATCACTGCTGATGACATGCTGAGCCAGTGGGCTCTGGGTGCCCAGCATCGGGACAAGAGCGGTAGCCTGCTCTCCGACCAGGTAGGCCTTCAGCAGCAGGAGGCGAGTTTGATGAGAAAGCTGATGGTGAGAGCAGAGCTGCACTGTGGCTGACCTGCTGTTCTCCTCAGGAATGTGCCGTGTTTGTGTATTGATTGGTATGGGGCTCCAACCAGAATGCATGCCATAATTCCATTGTTTGGGGATGTGTTCAGGGACAAAAAAACAACAAAAATATGGTCCTTTTTTTCAATTAAACAGAAGAAAGAGCTGCAAAAATAAACAGAATTGTTAACGGGGCATGAAGTAATGACAAACCTACAGGTCCCACATTGTCGTTGTGATTAATAATAAAACTCAGTTTTTTTACAATACAAAAGAGCAAGTTCGAGATTCAACATCATTATGTAAAGTGCTGTTAGTGTCAGCTTTGTCATCAGATTTTTTTGCTTGACAAGGACAAACAAAATGTCTTGTGACATCAGTTACTCACATCCTCCACTGTTGAGCTGTTGGAAATGCGGGTAGGTGGTGGTGGGTGGGGAGTTATTGTTCCAAAATATTACAGGCAAGAATGTTAGGTTTCCAAAACAGAAAACCTAGCAACAGGCAAAATAATTGTTGTATTAATTAACGAGCAAGATTCCAGATATATCATAAACATTTGGCGTAAAACGTGTATTTATTGCACCTTTAAACATGAACTGAGTCAGTTCTTTTTTTCTTCTCTTCTGATTCACTCTCATGGGATTTAATTTTAATTCTTATGTTCTCATTGCCCGTCTCCTCTTTCATCTGTCCTTTTCTCACTTCCTCTCTTCTTCTCCTGTCATCCAGCTCCTGCAAGGCGAGGAAAGCCTGCTAAACCTGATGATGGAGAATTCCATGCAGTCCACCTGGAAAACACCCCAGCTGGGCCGCAAACCGCGAGGGAGCAACAAGCCCCGTGCTCGTAGTAACCCGCAATCCACCGCCCTGCCCCAGACGCTGCTGTCTGCAGCGGCCGCCTCCGCCGCCAGCAGCCCCTCCCCTGCAAAGAGCCTCTGGGCAAGCGTGGCGGAGGAAAAGCCCACCCATGTGGGTCAGAAAGGGGAAAGGTCCAGGGGATCCTCCAAGGCCTTGCACCACAACTACCTTCATCACCACCAGACAAGAAGCTCTGACCTGCACAGGGAACCGCCACCGCAGCCACCGATCTCCAAAATGGATTCCTGTCACATCTCGGAGGATCGCGGCCCGTGGGACAGCATCCACCCAGGGAATGGTGTTGCATCTGGTTTCGCTGCTGGCTCATCTCCACGTCCGGCCTCCAGCCCTGGGGTCACGTTGCCCGACACAGGGGCGACCATTCGTGGCAGGGGTCCGCGGCTCCGTCTGTCCCGCCATGGTAAATCCAGAGGTAGGGGCGTTAGTGGAGGTGGAGGCATAGCAGGCCTGGAGTCTGTTGGCCTGCCGCTCACAGGAAAGGACATCTCCCTGCTGGACGCTGGCGAGACTGACGGGTACTTCTCTGATGGCGAGCAGAGTGATTCGGACACGCGCTCTGGCGGACGCAAACTCCGCTTGCCGCAGTTGCATTCTGGGAACGAGGACCTACTGAGAAGGAGCGTGCTGGCATCCTAAAGAACTGAGACTCAAACCAACATGCACACACACACACACATATACACACAGTTATCCAAGCAGAGTTCTGCTGGCTAATTGTTACTCCATCTGTGCCCAATATATAGTCCGCAAAACATAGCTGGATGGCTTTGTTCAACCCAATCCTTGTCACATTTACTAGTGGAAGATCTCTTCAGCTCTCACCTGCTTTATTTTGGGGGGGGGAACTTGAATGTAGCGGATGGCCTGTTGTACAGTAAAGCCTCTCCTCTGGACCATAGTTTGTCGTTAGCCTACCACAGGATGCGATACATTCAACAAATAGGAAACAAACATTACCTTTAGTCTTTTTTTGTTTTGTACTTCAGATTCATTCTGTTTTTGGGCGTTGAAGTACCTATTTCTGGCCTCATGTCTGTGGTCTCTGCCAGACTTGGGGACAAATACTTCGGGGCATTATTATTATTCAAGCTGGTTTCAGGGTCTGCTTCGCTCTTGGTCTTTATAGCCTGAGATGCATCCAATGAGTCCTTGTTTTCTTGAATATGTTAAGTGGAAAGACAATTTCACACCGGAGCTGGTTTGAATATGTGCTGAGGGTGACATGGGATAACATGTATTCAGCCTTGAAAAGCACAACTAGCTAGTCATAAGAGCTGTAATGTAAGCACTCAGTGTGCATAATAGATGCTCATTCAGGGTTGGGGTCAATTCTCATCATGTTGACTCAGTTCCAAATTCTATATACAAAAACCGTCATTCTCAAATCTTCACAGACTAAAAAAACTTTTTTTCCAGCTATTCCAATTTTGTGACCCCAACCCTGGTGCACATTCAGATTGTCACACAGAGACACAAACACACATACATACTGACACACATACTACTATAAGCAAATCCCTTTGCTCTCATCACAGCTGTTGTTGAAATATTTGATCTTCTGTCAGATGCTTTCAAATTCTGAGTTCAGTTTTTTTTTGTTTTTTGCCTGAACCTTTGGAGAAAAATCATCATAGAAACTCTGTGCCTTCTGTCGCTTGCCCTATGCCCCTGCCTGCCTCCCCCCCCCCCCAACCCAACCTTATCAATCAACCAAACAATCAGTAAGTATATCAATCAGTCGTTTCTCAATCGGATTTGTAACAATCAAACCAAAAGGAAATCCCGTTGGATTGGTTACCGAGTGTAGCCAGTATTGGGCTCCTTGTCACCTTAACAATTGTCTAGTGCCTGAAACAAGGATGTAAATGCAGCGTTTGCCAATAATCAACAAAGCATCTGCAACAGTTAGCAAAGCAGAGCCACACTCTACTATCAATGCAAAGAGCTGCCTACTGTTCTGTGCCCCCCTTAACTAGATCACTGCAGTCCAGAGTCATCGATAAACAGGGTTTGGCCAGGTTACACTTTGGGCACCAGCAATAGATACACATGGAGAACAAAACCAGTCTTTTAGATTGGTGGCAAAAACTTTTTTTTTATATGTTGTGTAGCCTATTTCCTCTGTCAGCTCAGTGGTATTAATTAATAATGCGTCATAATTTAAGATTCTTGTGTACAAATATGCCAAAATCTTAGGCAAAAAAAGTCCCTTTCACTGCCGACTGTCCTCATTCGCATTTAGTGATGAGACAAAACTGGAGAAAGAACTTGACAAAATAATCTTAACTCACTTAATGGCTTTTTCTGAGCTTTCAACCACAACTCACAGTCTTGGCTGGCAGGTTATCCACATAATTGTATGATTTAAAAGTAGTGAAGCCTTCAAAAGTCAGTCATTTGTTATTATATTATTATATGAGGCCACTGGGGTTTACAGTGCACAGTGCAGTTTTCAGGCAACGGACATCAATAGAAACAAGTTAGTCCCACTTTATCTCATCCATGTGTATCTATGCAATTGATGATATTGGTGTAGTAAGATGCCCAACGCTGTTTTATTCAGCCAAGCACTGAGTAAGCATTGTTGTTGTGTAAGTTTGACGTAGCCAAGCTCTCGCAACTGATGGCTCTGCTGCACCTGTTCTCCTGTTAGATGAATGATGACAATGTAATGATCAGCTTATTCTCGAGTCCTGCACTCTTAAGTTCTTGAACTGAGTTGTTTAAAAAAGAAAAGAAAAAAAAACTTTTTTTCTCTCAGAGAGTTGTATTTTGTACTTAAAGCAGTCCATGGTATTCTCAGGGGTTAAGAAAAACTTTTAAAAAGAATAAAAGGTTTAAAGATTTATCGTAAAAGCGACGCAAGACAGAGATACATATATATATATACATATTTTATATCATATACAGTATATATATATATATAAAGTGATGTGTGTATGTCTAGAAACTTCCTTATTTGACAAGCTTCACTGTTTTCAACTCCTAAACGACTACTACTGAGCATGTTCCTTCTCTCAGTATGACCATATGCCCATCAGCCCTAGGTTCAATAATCTCTACCAATAATTAATGCTCATTTTTACTTGTTTGAGTTACCAGATGAGTGGGACAGGTCAGATAAACAGCTAATAATTAATACCTCTGTGGTCAACTACAAGAAGGGACTTTCTTTTCATTCACTCAGCACTCTCACAGCTAAGACCCCACCCATCTGGTTCAAATGGATTAAATAAAGCATCACAAGTCATTTTAATTGCTGCTTGACCCAGGCCTGATGAACAGACAGTTAAATAGAGTTGCAAGTCAAATGTACTTCCTCTGTTTGTTTTCTGTATTGATAGCTTCTAGCCTGTCTTCTGAACTGACCAAGCCAAAGAACAGATCTGTGTATCAAGGCAGCATATTTACATTTTATCTACACATACACATGCTCCGTCTCTGGTTTTCAAGATGAAGAATGTTAGATAAGGATGTCAAACAACCCTGCCAGTAATGTCCAGGTCAGCTTGGTTTAATGTCAACTTGGTTCAACCCAGCTCGATAGGGTTCAGTCAGAAATGCCGTAAGCTCAGGCACGGTGCTGCGGTGTTGTGTGACCTCCTCCATTGCAATTCTACTACACCACCACCAATAAAGCCATCCTGTATTCTCCCACATCTGCATTCACAGGGGTTCACATAGGAAAAGCCTGTCTCTACAGTAATGGGATGGTGATGGGAGTTCAACGCAGACTCGCACATATTAACCCCCTTCAGAAAAAGCCAAATGCTGCTGAACTAAACACACAACATACAGCTCTCTCACACACACACACACACACACACACACACACACACACACACACACACACACACACACACACACCAGAGCTGGTATAACAGGGTTATAATGTACAAGATGACTAGTTTTTTTTATGTGGTCCTGACTGCATCAGGAAGTATGAGCTCACTCAGAGCGACACGCCCCCTATCAGCAAGAGAGTATTATTACTTTTGACAGCGCAGCGTCTCCGTCTCCTTTGTCCTTCAGATGTAGCCATCCTAAAATATTCACATTATTAGTCCTCCAACCTCGTCCAAGTCCGGAAAAAAAAAAAAACTCTTTTGAAAGAGCTTTGTGTTGAAGTATTGTCAACACAAAACCATTCAGCAGCTGCTGAATTTGTAAAACAGCATAGATACAGGACAGGTTGAGGATTTTGGACTTCTACGTTGGCTACCATTATTACAACACCCATGGAAACTGACCACAACAACAATAACTGCAAAAAAGCTTGTGTTTTGAAGTGAGGATGTGGTGACGTATCATTATTACGGCCCACAGAATCCTCCACCAGGTGGTTGTTACCATTCATGGGTTGCTAAGACAGAAACATGTAATCTTGGTTTCAATATTCAATGTTCAGAGTAGCCTGACTTTGTAGACAGTGGTATTAGACAAGGCCTCACATGTATGGCCTTAACATGTAGTAGCAAATGCTAAGGCTGCACAGCGGAGGCAGGAAATCAAAAATGACTTTTTTTGGCTAAATTTTCTTTCCAGTTGTAGTTGTGGAGGTGGTTAGGTTTGTTAGACTTTCTAAAGATTCACCCCGGTTTGTAAGTCAGATTTGAACCCAAGAACACTCCAATGTAGAACCTTGTCAGGCAAATTCCAGTTTTGATTTAGTTTTCCTTGATACTGTGCAGCCTTAGCAAACACAAACTGGTTATTATTCTATATTTACAGTGTGGCTTCAATGCCATCTCCTTCTGCTTCATAGATACTGTAGACTGGAGTCTTTTGCAGGTTCTTTTTTTTTTATCAATATCCGCTAGAATACAACTTCAAAGCATCACTGTCCTCTGTGTGGTACGCTAGTGTGGGTGTTGGCTGACAGCCCGAAATGTGCTCTGATGATCTTTGAATTTTGCAACTCTGTCAGTTTGGATATCCAGATTAGATTTTTCTTTTCTGGGTTTCATCTGTCATATCAGTCATGGCGCGTCAGAGTGAAGCATCAGTGTCAGTATCAGCGAAAAATCTGCTGGAATATTGGAGGTTATGTTCTTCTGTGCAAACTTACCATTTAGAGTGCATGGTTAAGACATTATGCATAATGGATACATATACATCTATACAGTTTTCTAAATGGTGAGCTGGTGCATGTGTGAAGGCACCACCCTCTCCTCTGCAGGAGTTGGCCTGAATGCTATATCACAGAAATAAGCTGGTGGGCATTGTGCATGTAATGGCAGGTCAGAAACACACCTACACACAGTGATGCACTCCATCTAGCCTTCTGCTGAAAAGCTGGTCAAAGGCCAACACTGGTTGCTGCAGGCAATTGGAACCTCGCCTATAATTCACACAGCTGCTCTTTACTGTACTGACACTGTTGTAAACTCCCTTGGAAAGACATCACTGCTCCAACAGGGCTAGGTTCCTCAGTACTTCCTCAGCTGAGCAAAGATCACGTTTAAAGCTTTTTTATTAGTAGGGAGGCAAGTTAGGACCTCCCAGCAACAAAACACTAGTAAGTGTTGTTGTACAAATGGATTTATGCCATAAAACCATCTGGTTTAATTGAACAGGAAATGTAGAAGAAGTAAAAATTCGAAACATTGCATCTACTGAATGGAAACATTTGATTTAAAAAAATGAATAAACTGATTGTTGCCCTGAGGTGGTTTTGAGGAACCAGAAGGGCAACCAGAATGCTGTTCTTAGGATGTCTCTCTTCCTCTGTGGTTGCTCCTTCATCCAATAAGAAAGTGGTTTGAGGCTGTGCTTAGGTCAGTAAAGCCAGGATTGGCAAATGCTTTTGATTCTTTAGTGGAGATAAATTCCATTTGATGCCTCAGCACATTGTTTTTCCACAAAGCTGGTCTGTCTATGAAATGGATCAAACTGACAAGAGACTGTCACTGTTTGATCATTTGGAAATGCAGGCTGACCCACTGACTGCTTAGTGCTTCCTGTTTTTGATATTATGTCCAGTCCTTGCTTTAATGTCCTACGCCAGCCATACAAACCCACCCACCTACCTACCCATCACTGGAGTTAATACACATTTACAATAATGTATAATACTGTTCAACTACTACTACTACTAGACATGTTCATTTTCCGTGTTTTGAAAAAGCCTTTGGAAGCTGTTTTTTTCTCCTTTTGTAACGCTTTAGCTGGCCGCTGTGGCTCGGATCAAATTAGAATGCTGACTCATTATCTGCTTACTCTGTTTTTACTGGCGCTTTGCTCTCCTCTCCGTTAAAGCAAAGTTATGGCTTCAAGGTCTCAACATCCACAACCCAGACACACTGCACAGATTGGAGGTTTAGTCATACAGACTGAGTCGCTGTGGAAGCAGAAACAAGGTCAATTGTCAAGTTAAGCCTACATTGGTGGAGTCAAAGAACCACAGTGATTTGAATCAGAAGGCCTTTTCTCACTCATTCATGAGATTGCGGGGTAGCTAATTGGCATACCAAGATCAATACAAGTACAGTCAGTTTGAACTGAAGGTCAGTTAGGTGAACTGGCTAAACTAGGCCCATTACCATATGTGAGAAAATGCTATGCCTGGGCCACATCTTCTTAAAAATGGCAAATACTTTAGGATTCCAGCTTCTCAAATGTGAGGATTGATCCTGCTCTTTGTCATACACAATAGTAAAAACAATCTTTGGGTTTTGGAATATTCGTTGGACAAAACTAGACATTTGAAGACAATAATTGAGGGATCAGGAATAACTGGCAGATTACTTGAAAATGAAAATCATAATTATTTGCAGCACTACAGATTACACAGCTCTGTTAGATCTAATTTCCCCACATGAGTTGCTTGGTAGACTCAAATTTGTTGGGGGGCATTTTATGCCTTTATTGGACAGCAACGGTGGAGCAATTACAGGAAATTCTAGGGAGAGCGAGGTGGGGCAGGAAATTCAACAAAAGTCTTCGGTCGGAGGCAAAACAGGGAAATTGTGGTTCATGGTTGGCACGGAGAGTAGATCATTTAACAATACTTCATTACGATTATACCTATAATTGATCCTTTAGTCAATTAAATGTCAAAAAATAATGAACAATGTAAAACCCTTTTCTTCAAATGGCTTGTTTTGTCCAACATTCTAAAACCCAAAGAGAATCACTTTAGAATGATAAAAAAAACAACTTCATTTTCTTTTAAGTGACTTATCAATTAATCAACTAATTGTTTCGCATGACTCATTGCCTTCCCGAGAAGTAAGAGTTGACAGCACTCCGCTCCACCAACAAAACACCAAGCAGATGTGTGTTTTCATGTTAAGTTAAAGAAAACCTGACATCCTAAAAGCTTCCCTCCTGTTTTTTACTATTTGCCTTTTCAGTGGGCTTCAGTCCAACATCACTCTCTCCACCCACCAAGGTTCAACACAAACGTTGAGGTTACATCTGTATCCAGAGCGGCTCAGAGAAATTTCAAACTAAGGCTCCCATCTACACAAACTGCGCACCTTACTCTGTCTCCGCCATCCAACATCTTCCTCACTTTTCCTCCTCCCACCACCAGCAAAGTCCCCCCTAAAAACCACCCATCCTGTCCCTGTCATGTCCCTCCTGCCCACAACTACTCCTCTCTTCTTCTCTCCTGTCCGGTGATCGATCAGCCTCCTTGGCCGACACGTGGCTCTTTTCGAATTGCTTTAGAAGCATTGGACGATCAAAAAAAACAACAACGTAAAACAAGAAAAAAGGATGTCTTGTAGCTTTAAGGACAAATAATGACAGGCATGTGTTGTGTAAGTATGTGGGAGGAGGGGAAAACGTTGCACACTGCTTTGCTCTGGCTTTGAGAGCGAGAGAGGGAAGGGAACAGAAGAGAGATGGATAGATAGAAAGAAAGAGAGGAGGGAGACGCTTACTGAACCGGAGCCAGGAAAGCAGACAGAGAAAGTACAACTTGTTCTTTCCTCTGCGTTTTGTTTGCAGCCTGTCTGCACAGTGAAGTTAACAAGCAGCTAATATAAACAACAGCAGGCACTTCCCTTCTCCTTGCCCTCTCGCCTCCTCACCTCTGTCTCTCTCTTTTCTCTCTGTACTTTCTCTGTTCTCTCTATCTCTATACAGCCGGGACTCCATCCAAGTATTTCCTTTACAAACTGTAACAATCGAATCAGGAAAGCAGAACAGAAACAGGTGAAATGTCCATTAAATGGCATGACCAATTCAGTTTTGGGACAGAGTTTTTTAATAGCAACCATGACTTTCAATATAAATCTCCCTCTGTGGTTATATAATGCATAATGCTGATGCATTTGTTGATGCATTTGTATTCAGACAAAAGCATCAATTTGGCCAACATTACCCAAAACAGACAAAGTGTCTTAGTGTCAACTAATCCCATTAAAAAGACCAAAACCAACAATGAATTGATCACACTAACAAGTAGGACAAAGTTCTATCCAAATCCTGAAATATCGTATTCCTCTGTGCCGTAGACCTCCATTATTGTCCAGACAATATTAAAAACACATCGATGGGCCCCACTGTTGTCCCACTGGATGACATGTTCCTTCATTACCATGCACACACATACTGTAGGTGAACTCAATCCCAGATATACCATCCTGCTGCTGTAAATACTACTGCACCAAATGTGTATTAATCCACAGCTTAAAATAGTGCCCAACAAGTGCACTATTTACTCCTTTTTGAGTAACCTTTGCTAAAAACTACAGTGCCCAGCTGTTTTAGGAAATTACTGAGCCTTTTTTTAAAAATGTATATATATTTGTGACATGTTTTTAAATATTTATGTCTTCAGTTGAAACAAAATGCACAAAATGTTTATTTTAAGCCAGGTAACATTGACTATAGTAGTTAAACTACTGTGAGTCCATACGTTCCACTTCCGGGATCGCTCCTTTGCCGACGGTAATTCCGCCGGATTTCACTCATTTAGGCCGGATATCCGTTGCTTTGGGCTTCCTTTGTGTCGCCATTTTAAATTCGGTCGATTTATGAGGACTATGGTTAACTGCTCCTCAGATCTCTGCAGGGTAAATCCAGACAGCTAGCTAGACTATCTGTCCAATCTGAGTTTTCTGTTGCACGACTAAAATAACTTTTGAACGTACACATCTTCCACCAAAACAAGTTCCTTCCCGAGGCTATTTTGCAGAAGCACCGTGGCTCCTCATGGTGCTTAGCGCCGCCCAAGATGATTGTAATTGGTTTAAAGAAATGCCAATAAACCAGAGCACGTTTTTTCTCCCATCCCGGAATGCTGTGTGGACTAGCCAGACCCCCCTCCTCAGCCCTGAGGGGGAGGAAGGTCTGGCAAAGCAAGACTACACTACTATATAGTATATGCACACCCGACGCAGTTTACGGGACTATCGGTGATTTCAGGTGGCGAGCTGTCTCTGACTAACTTTTAGGGAAGTGTTGCCATCTCTAACCCAATAACAATCCATTCTTGAAATTTAATCCTTCTTTTTCAGTTATTATTCATGGTTCTTTCCTCACACTCTGGGCAATGTATTTAGCCTCTATTTACATCTGGTTTTACCATTAGGCTCCTGGGAGGTTCAGACTCTGCTCACACATATATCACTGTAGACAAATTGGAGGTGCAAATGCAACCAAGACACACTGAAGATCCATTTGGCTAAAGCTACTGTCTAACACTGATGGTCAATCCAACTTTACATTTAAGTTCAAACCAAGTTTAACACAAAGGGTAAATGTAACTGGTTTATGAGGAAAAGGGTGATTTCAGCGCAGGCACTGGAGACACTTTACTTCCAGGTGCAAATGTAATCTGGATAAATCACGTCTAGACACATTCTGAATTTAAAATGCAGGTTTAGACAATTTTTAAGAGCCCCTTTGTACCGTATTCCTTTCTCTACTCTTAATTTCACCGTGATTTTTTTTATTTTATCTTGTTTCTCACTGTTTTTCTTCACTGCTTTTGTAATCTGATTTATTTTTCTCTTACACGTGTGTGTGTGTGTGTGTGTGTGTGTGTGTGTGTGTGTGTGTGTGTGTGTGTGTGTGTGTGTGTGTGTGTGTGTATGTGAGAGAGAGCGAGAGAAAGAGAGAGATACCTAATGTAATTAAAACTGGCCAGCAGGTCAGCTGTGGTGATTGGATTTTGCTTCAGTCTTCCTTTGATCTCTTCCACTTCTTTTCTTCCTCATCTGTAAGAAAACTGGAACAGTCTCTCTTTGTATTAGGCTACGTTCACACTAAGCTTGCTAATTTTGAAAACACCATCCAAGTCCACACTAGCGTTTTCAGATTGTAAATCTCCATTCACACTAAAATGCCTGAACAATAAGAAACATTAACATTAAAAAGACACCTTTTTTTAGCTAGTTAGGTGTGCCTTATGATTCACAAATTTGAGGCAAGGGTGTGATCTGTGAAATTAAGCTGTATAAACAATCTTTGTTTGCATGCATTTAAGTTACCGGGTTACAGTCTGCTTTCTCCAATGAACGGATTTCTTAAATGTCATGTTTTCATAGTCAGGGCAGAAGGTTAGAGAAACCTGGTTTTCCCACATAGCGATGCATCCTCATTTTCAAATTGGTTCCAACTTAAGTCCGACTTAAACTTTGAAAGAGCTTTGTTTTCGATTTAGAAAAACACCGGCTTAGTGTGGACAAAGAGCCAAAACTGACTTGTGTGGATGTGCTCTTAAACATTTCTCTCTCCTCTCTCTAATCATAGTCAGTCTACTCTCTTTCTCTTGCTTGCTCTCTTTGACTTTGTGTTGCTTTGGCATTATCGGTCTCCCTCTGAGCTTCACTTCATGTCTCTCTCTACTTTTACTCACTTTCTCCTACTCACCTTTTCTCAGTATTCCTCAGTACAGTTTCTGACTCTCATTAATAACAAACAATCAAAAAGTCCTGCGATTCACAACGTTTTCTCTCTCAGGTTTAAAACACATTATGAAACAAGAGTTCAGTGGTGTTTTAGTTTGCAAATTTTCAGCAACGTTTTGTTGCAGAAACTTCTCCTCACTACTTTCTCCTATAAGCACTTATGAATAGCCAATTTTTACGTGAACATTAGTTATTTTAAGCACTTATGTCCTCATTTGTTGACATAAGGTTAATTGACAAGGCTTCTTTGAACAGTTTCTCTCCCTTCTCTCTGCTCTCTCATGACATTTATTGGGTATCATTCTGCAACATGAGAGGGTTTTGCATCACATGGTCATATTTAGGCACTATTTAATAACCAATCAGCATCGTTTAATCAAAGCAGAGCTGGACACAGGCTGTTTCTCCTCCTCCTGTCTTATTTGTCCTTATAAAAGTAAATCTCTGCTGTGGTGTCCAGTTTCTCCTCCACTCTGCATCGGTTCTTCAGTACAATAATATGAATGTTGCAGGAGTTTATCCTTCTGTATTCTTTGTTTCAAAGAATGTTGTGCCATTTGTTAATAGCAAAGAGAACTATTGAACATATATGAAAAAGAAGAGCTATTTTAAATTATTTTTTGGCTTTTTTTGCTATATTTATTTTCTTGTATTAGAATCTTCTTTGTAGGAGGGAAAAATCAAAAAATGTATTTTTCATTAGTGCGAAAAACCTATTTTCTTCCTTTTTGTACAATTTCGATGTTTTAAGCGAGACTTTGAAAAGCAATATGATGATGATGACGATGTTTCCTGTGACTGTATCTGCATGCTGTTTGTGTTGCCTTAAAGATGGCTGCATCCCACTATGATCCCTCCCACCCACCCCACCCCCAACCTTTCTGACCCCTCCCACCCCCAACTCTGATCCCGCCCCCCCCTCAACTCCCACCCTCATCTGATGGAGTCCCAGTCCCATCTGATCCAGTCCAGACCAATCCAGTCCAGTCCAGTGCAGTCAATAAAGCAGTGCTTTCTGTGTACACAAAACTCTCTGCCTCTCTGTTCATCACACAAACTGAGATCTCACTGGTCTTTTCTAACTGATTTTACAAAGAAAGAAAAATGCTCTTTTTAGTCCTTACCCTGAATATGATATACAGTATGAAAATGTGTTAATCGTTTTGGTTCAGCAGAATAAAAAAAATGCTGAACAAAAACTATTTTTGTGTGTACTTATTTGGTGTAAGGACTTTTTCTGTGGAGGCCACATTTAAAATTGAAAATGTTTTTTATTACCAATCTACAATAATTAGGGCTGTAGCCTACCCAAATTGGATTAGACTGTTCAAAATGACGAATCAGCTATTCGTTCCTTTTTATCATATAGACTATGGATCAGAAAATCCATTGGCATGAGTTTCAGGGAAGGTTTCGATCACATTAACATGGTCAGAACCGAAAATATCCCTTAAGGTGACATCTTCAAATTGCTCTTTTCATCCGAACAACCCAAATATGTTTCATTTACTGTCACGTGGGAACAACATCTCCGCTGGAAACAATAGCAATATGATAAATATTAACCTGAAAGCCACTGAAAGAAGACGGGTTCCCAGGCAAGTTATGTGTATCCAGAAGGATTTTGATTCTTGTTTTAAGTATTTCACCTAATACAGTTAAAAAAAAACTAAATCAAGCACAAAAGTATTGTTTTTAGCAAAAGTGATATCAGCTTAAAAATAAATATATTCTCTTGCTATGCTGTTTATCTTAGATTTTATAAGACCTATCATTTTTGAGTGAATCTAAATCAAGTGACTGCAAACCTTTTACACTCACCTAAGGATTATTAGGAACACCTTTTAATTATCTAATCAACCAATCACATGGCAGCTGCTTCAATGCATTTAGGGGTGTGGTCCAGGTCTAGACAATCTCCTGAACTCCAAACTGAATGTCAGAATGGGAAAGAAAGGTGATCTAAGCAACTTGGAGCGTGGCATGGTTGTTGGTGCCAGATGGGCTGGTCTGAGTATTTCACTATCTGCTCAGTTACTGGGATTTCCACGCACAACCATTTCTAGGGTTTACAAAGAATGGTCTGAAAATGGAAAAACATCCAGTATGCTGCAGTCCTGGGGGGCGAAAATGCCTTGTTGATGCTAGAGGTCAGAGGAGAATGGGCTGAGTGATTCAAGCTGATGGAAGATCAACTTTCACTCAAATAACCACTCGTTACAACCGAGGTATGTAGCAAAGCATTTGTGAAACCACAACACGCACAACCTTGAGGCGGATGGGCTACACCAGCAGAAGACCCCACCGGGTACCACTCATCTCCACTAAAAATAGGAAAATGAGGCTACAATTTGCACGAGCTCACCAAAATTGGACAGTTGAAGACTGGAAAAATGTTGCCTGGTCTGATGAGCCTCGATTTCTGTTGAGACATTCAGATGGTAGAGTCAGAATTTGGCGTAAACAGAATGAGAACATGGATCCATTATGCTTGTTACCACTGGGCAGGCTGGTCGTGGACCCGTGATGTAATGGTGTAATGGTGTGGGGGATCCCTTTTGCCTTCAGAACTGCCTTAATTCTTTGTGTCATTGATTCAACAAGGTGCTGGAAGCTTTCTTTAGAAATGTTGGCCTATATTGAGAGGATAGGGCCAAACACGATATTAGTATGGTGTTCCTAATAATCCGTTAGGTGAGGTGTTCCTATAATCCTTTAGGTGAGTGTATGCTACTTCAAAAACTGAGGGAACGTTCCCTAAACGTTAGTTTGTGGTTTGGTTCGAACTAACCTTTAGAGAACCATAAACTAACGTGAGCAGTAAGAACCTGTCGATTTTAGGCATTTCTGCTATTTAAAAAAAAAAGCCTTTTCAGACCAAACGCGAATAATTCGTGCAAACAATCGCATGTCAATATTCGAGCCCATCTGAACCTTTCCACACCGAATTTGAAACGTAGGCCTACTGTATTTCGCCGTGATCTTTTATTTTCTTTCGCAGCTTCGATTGCGGATTTCGGATGCCGATTAAAAACAAGTAAAAACAATTATTATTATTATTATTATTATTATTATTATTATTATTACTGGCAACGGAAGCATATGAGTTCACTGTGTTTTCTTGAAAAATCCACCGAGCGCCGGAAGCAACCTGCAAAGTGCATCTGTGGCCACAAGGTGGCGCTACATGACCTGCATGAAGCTAACGAATGCCCTGTTGAGGAGGTGAAGGGTCAGACTCGGAGAGCACAGCTTATAGCAAATAATAACAAGACAGTGATGCTAACGTTATAGAGACATGGCAACGAGCAATCGTTATTGTAGCTATTGTTCAAAAGGGCAAACAGTCGAAGATAGCTTTAGGCTAGCTAGGCTATGTTGACGTTAATGCGACAACACTGCAAAGCTGAGACGCGTTCGTCATCCAGCACTGTAACAGCAAATGGACATTTAAACTGAGATAACGAGGGGATAAACCATGCTGTTTGAATCAGGAGGAATAACAGAAAACCTGGATGGATTTGACCAACTTTCTTGGCAATGAGGATGGATTAATGCCTCACGGCCAGGCACAGGGGGAGAAGGCTACTTTAGGTAAGATACAAAGTTTTGTTGATCATTAACGTTAGTTTATTAATGGCACTCAGCTGTAAAACAAGTGGCGATCGGGTCTAGCTATATATCCCGGGTCCGGTCCGTTCCGGTCAGTAGGCCCACGAGTTATAGGCCCTCTGGAGACCTCTACTAACACCACAGTGCTATATGCACACAACGAGCCTGTCTCCGGTGGGTAGAGTTGAGTGTGGGTTTATTATGATGAATCAATGATTGTTTGACGGTGTGAATAAATGTACGCTAGTTTTCTGTGGAATACACGGGACGTGAATATTTGTGTCGGCCTTGATGTGAAAGGATTGTACCAAGCCCCCAGGAACAGCGCCATGATTGCTTTATGCGCTTTTGAGAACGCTCATCGGAATGAACGGGGCTTCCCGCCGAACGCTGTATCCCAGGGGTGTCAAAACTCAATTTCACTAAGGGCCACACTGGAAAAAGAGAATCACATCAAGGGCCAGACATGTATAGTTTATTGACTTGCTTTTATTTCATCGAAAAAGTAAAATATCTTTGACTTAGTTATTGCATGTCTCATATAGTCTTCTCACTTAGCCTACAGTTTGGTCCACATAAAGCCCTGAAAAAGTGAGAAAAAATGTTCCAAAGCCATCCTGGAATTTAGCGAGCTGACTCACAACAACCTCTTTCACAGCCTGAATATGCAAACTCTCTGGTTCTGTGGGACATTCTGAGTCTCAAAGTTGGCAAATTTGTCAAAATTCTGCTTTGAGTGTTGCGTAATAAAAAAAATTGCAAGTTAAAAACCAGTTTCCCATGTTTTTGTTTTGGCACCCAACTAGGTGGGCCAAAATGTATTGTGAATCTAAATTGATATGCGGGCCGGATCAGAATTTGCTAGGGGCCGGATTTGGCCCGCGGGCCTTGAGTTTGACACGTGCTGTATCCAGTTCTCTTAATACATTCATGGTTTGTACGCGAAAACCCGTCAACGAATTTTCTGTATTTTCATTTCATCATCGGTGTGAAAATAACGATTAATAAATTAGGCTGGCGATGAGTTTTTTTGGAGATCGACTGTTTCAGCTCTACGTTGAAATCACTAGGCTATACAGAAACGTGCCCATGACTCAGGTCTAATGAAGAGAGTGAAACTATAAAAACAGCAGACCCCATCCTTAAGAGATGGAGGACCAGAAATGAAATGACCAGGGCACTTCCTAGAGCTGCATGGTTTTTGGCCAAATGGAGCAACTTGCAAAGAAAGACCTTGATCAGGAAGGGGGACAAGAACCTCAAGACCACACTGACAAAACTCCAGTGTTATGAATCATGATAGAATAACTTGGCAGAACAGAAACCGTCAGCACAGGCATTCCAAAAAAATACAGAAGTCAGACATTGCAGCAGCCTGGAGTTGGTCTAAGGATGTGTGAAAGACTGAGAGCATGATGCAAAAGATTCTGTGGTCTGATGAAACAAAATTCAAAACGCTTCAGCTGATGCAAAGTGTCTGCTGGAACTGGGCAGAGCTTATCAACCCTCTAACGCCATACATACCTTGAAGCACGACGGTGCAGCTTCAGACTTGGCCAGGGAGGACTGGGAGACTTTGCCAAAGGTCCAGAGGAACAGTGCAGGGATCCAAACACAGGCAAATCTTGAGCAGAGCAAATTTCGGAGTGCCAAAGTCCTGAGAGTGGGGCCAAGAAATTTCTCCTCCAACAGGACTCAAACATGCTGCCAAATCAATGTTGGAGATGCTTCACAACAAGAATGTGAAAGTCCTTAAGCAGCCTCAAAGCCCAGATTTGAATCCCAGAGAAAATCTGTGGAATGGACTCGAAGATCGAGCCATATCGGCAAAATCCAAATGTGCCAAGCTGATGCAGATGTTTCCAAAGGGAGTTGAAGAAGAGTTGCTGTGACAGTGTCATCTCACATGTATGGCGTTTTTCCATTACATGGTACCTGCTCGACTCTACTCGCCTTTTTTGGTTTTCCATTATGAAAAAAGTCCCTGGTACTAGTCCCAGGTACTTTTTTTTTTTTACTATCCCCTCTGTCGAGGTTCCAAGTGAGCTGAGGCGATACCAAAAGGTGACTTGAAAACCTGCAGACTACCGATTGGTCGGAGAGAATTGTCACTAATCACTGCGTCATCATTGCTAGCGACAGACGGGGGTGTGTCAAGACACGATTTGAGTCCCCTACATGATGTGAGTCATGTATGTGTAGAACGGCCGACATCTTTGACAGCTAGCTACGGCAACACCACTTGGACGAAGTGCAAAAACTAAATACTTTCACCCAGGAAATGCGTGTTTGTTCCTCGGGATTGTTTTAATCCAAACCGTGATCTTTTATTCTAAACTTAACTTGTTGTTTCGGTGCCTAACATTAACTGTCATGGCCGAATGACGCTGACTTTTTCTGGCCTAAACTCAACTGCCACAGCCCCTGAAAGGACCATCGTCTGGCGGTACCTGTACCGGGCTCATCTATCTATCTATCTATGAATCTATGAATCTATGATTAGATGACCTACTTTGTCGGATCAAGACTTTAATTCCCCATAAAAGAACTCATCTTAACCCAGTAAGTTCACAAGAGAGACTTGCAGTCACTCTGAGAAAAACAAATAGAGTGGCCGCGCACTCAAAATCTGTGCACGCCAGCGAGATCTACTTCATTTTGACGTCACATTCGCGCACGCGCAACCTCGGCTGCGGCTGGTGTAAAACAGCCTTCAGGCTGTGGGCGGAGCGGAGCTCCTTCTCTCACACCCACACGCACTCTACTAAAGCCAATGTGTGCTTCTTTTACCTATAACTATATATTTTGCATTTCTAATCCAAACAACGTCAAACTTGGCACTGCACTTACTCGTGCCCATAGGAAGACACCTGTCAAGTTTGAAATCCATCGGACTAACTGTTCGAGAGATAAAACACACACACACAGACACACACACACGTTCCTGCAATTTATAGATAGATAGAACATTGAGGGGTGTTGAACGTCAAAAGCAACGTTACTTGAAAACCGTGTAGTTTCTTTTTAGTAGGGGTGTGCAAAAAAATCTATTCACATTCGTATCGCGATACAAGCTGTACCGATTCAAAATCGATTCATAGAATTCCAGAAATCGATTACATTTTTATTTTTATTTTTTAATGCCGTGTGTACTATTGTCCTGAAATGAGTTTAGCTCGCCATTCCTATAGATGGCGGCGCGTTGAATTCACACTGACGCCTGGGCACTTGTTATAATCAGAAGGAGAAGAACGAGCGCAGCAGAAGTAGTTTAGTCGGTGCAAAGCATTTCGGCTTTTATAACCTCGAGGGCAAGACGGAACTTGATAGGAATCATGCAGGCTTTGCAAAGCGAAAGTTAAGTATTTTGGAAACCCCACAAACTTGAGAACTCACATGGTACGCCATCACTCAGAGATTAACATTAAAGACGTGGACGAACAACAACCTAAAGGACCTGACATGCCAGTCAACCAACGCACTTTCAGTGTTCTAAACTCCCACCGAACTCTGAGCGAAAAGCTCTTCTTATTTAACGGTTTTATTTTATACTTGAATTAAATGTATTTGAAAGCTGGCCAAAGCTTGGTACCTTACAGTTTTTAGTTGCAAAAGTTTTTATTTTTGTATGAAGACATAAAATAATATCCAACTACGTTTAATTTGTTGTTTCTTTTCTTTTAAAAATTGTATGTCTACTGCAATCACATGGGAAAAGTAACTACATTTGCATACTGTGAATCGTTTTTTAATCAAGAATTGTTTTTGAATCAAAAATCAATTTTGAATCGAATCTTGAGCCTAAAAATCGAACAATCAAATTGTGACATTTTCTGAATTGTGCACCCTTACTTTTTAGCATCTCACATCACACTTTCAGTCACTACGGTCAGGAACGTGCCAAAATTTGAACAATAACGTCTCTGTCAACGGGCTTATCTGCTAATGTTAGCTACCGACCGTTACCTTGAAACCATCCAGGAAATAGATGGCACCGTAGGTTTTTTTTTTAACGTCACTGCTCATTTTACACACAGTTTAACAACAAAACTCAAAAACAGTCAAGAAGTCCAAGATGAAAAGGAAGAAATAACTACAACCAGGAACACCGAGACAAAACAGGGAATACTAACAAACACGCAATCCAAACTGAAAACGGTACAATGATCTGACACAAGACAAGGGGAACACAAAGACTAAATACACAGGGTAACAAGAGATGGGTGACACAAGGGCTGGGAAACAGGTGAAACAGAACAATCAAAAAAGGCGGGAAAGAAACATTGTAATTTCCCATTGTGGTATTTATAAAGTATATATAAAAAAAAGAAGACAAGGCAGGAAGTAAAACAAGACAAGACAGAAAACAAAAGTACCAAAATAAAACAGGAAACAGAAACATACACAACCATAACAGCAGCGGGGAGTCAGAGGCAGAGGGACCGCAGCGTTCGCTAACGTTAGCTTCTTGTCTCATCTGGGGTCTGATAAACAGTTAATTCACCAAATTCAGTGTCCACAATGCTATTTTCCAATAAACTGTAGCTGTCATATTTCACAGGACCCGCGTGAGTGCGGATTTTAAAAACTGCTCATCAGTTTCCGATCTCTTTTTTTTTTTTTTTTCATAATCTGACCATATCCTGCTATTTCTATCTCACTACTCACTATTCTAAAACCTTAACCTGGATTCAGATAGACCTCAACTCTCATCCATCAGATTTACACAAACACACCCTGGAAACAAGCCAAACAAACGGACATATTCATAATAATGGACATCAATTTAGCAGCACAAAGCAAAAAAGCACCTAGAGAGACTTCGTGCACCTGGCTTTCCTCACAAAGCTCTAAATTGTATTCTTTTCCCATGGGGTCCTTTTTTGAAAATCATTTTGTTTTGCTATCCAAATGTTATTTTTCCAGCCTATTGTAAGGGCTTTGGCTGAATTTGCTGTATAGTTATAGTACTAACCCATTACCCCACCACAACTTCAGGGACTTCAGAAAGGAGCGTTGTCTGCCATCCAGCCTCACACCCCTCAGATGGTGTTTGGGAAACCGCAGGATGAAGTTTCAGAGCTGAGTGTGCTTCGGGGGGTTCAGGCGAACTTTTCCATGCACCTGCCACAGTGCCTGGTGTTTTTACAAGCAGCCCTTATTTAAGCTGCAGTAGGCAAGATTTTTTTTAATGTAAAATCGCACCTGTGTAATCCGCCTAAATATTGAAAGTAAGTCTGCAGTACAGAACAACATCAAATCTTCTACACTAATTGTGATACTACACATTCTCTGGTGTCTGCTGTGAATATTTCTACCCAAGTCAAATGGCGATTACACACTGCTAGTACCAGCTCTGCTCGGCTTGGCTCGACTCGACTCTGCCGCGGTGCCCTGTCCTCCTTTTTCCATTGCGGTGCCGCCTCATGCGTGAGGCGAGCGTGGCTGGTCGTCATAGCGACGGCGCAGGAAAACTGCCGTGACCTAACACGACACACGCACAGAACGTCAAAGGTGTGTTGTTTCTGATTCTCGGCATGTGGCTGTTGCCAGAAGACACATTTTGTTTAAAAGAAAAACAGCGCTGCTAAACTATTTAAAAATGGCGGGTTTGTTCAGGACACCCCCGTCTGTCACTAGCAATGATGACGCACTGATTAGTGACAATTCTCTCTGACCAATCAGTAGTCTGCAGGTTTTCACATCACCTTTTGGTATTGCCTCAGCTCGCTTGGAACCTCGACGGAGGTGATACTAAAAAAAGTACCCGTTAGCTTGTACCGGGTACTTTTTTTCATAATGGAAAAACAAAAAAGGCGAGTCAAGCAGGTACCGTGTAATGGAAAAACGCCAAAACTGTCTCCTAAAGAGCAACGTTCGCACTCTCAGTCCACAAAACACTGGCCTCACATTAGATCTGTTTTGTAATGGACTGGGGCTGTGCCCACAAACCATCATAAGGCTGAAAGTAGCTCCTAACTGGCCAAGATAGGAGAAATTCAGGGAATGTCAATCCTTACTTGAAGATCACTAAATATTTTATCTAAAAGTTATTCACAAAGCATTTTATTACTAAAACTACTAAACTCCTAAGTCTGGGAGAATTTAGATGTAGTCCAGAGGACTCCTGAGTCGCTAAGTGCGGTTTACAATCAGTCAGCTGCTGCAAGAAATTTTCCGTGTTGCGTCAGCGTTTTTGGAAAAAATATACTGATAATGAACTTTTAAAAGCATATTTTGATGGCAGGTTGAGTTAATGAAGGTCCAGTCAGTTCACCAACAAAATCAAAACTATTCAATCACACCGGAGGTGACCGTTTGTAAAACTCTCCACTGTATAGTTTGCAGCGCTGAATTATTCATCAAACCAAAAAAATTACTTATTAAGACCCCAATGTATTAAGAGCTCATGAAGTGCACATTAAATAATCACCAACTGCAATAAATAAAATATATACAGCCAATGTCATGCCCATTGCTGGATGACCCCTTAACATTGGCACTATATATAGTATTACCAGAGACAGTTTAGAACCGAGACGCCCTAACTCGAGCTAGTTTCCTGTACCTGAGTCACGTGGGCTCTGCCACCGCCACGCTTCTTTAGGAGACTAGCAGCAGGTCCGGGTGTATTGATTCCAATGGGAGAAGTGAACGTGAACACAGATTATGAGCGATCCTTTCGCCCCATAGTCACCAAAGTAGATATTGGACCCATTTTGTCACAAGCCACATATTTCCAGAACATTCTGATCCTAAAATGGCATTTTTCAGGCAGACACATCAGGAGAAAATTAACTTTGTTTGAGATGTGTTTCGGTCTCAGGACCAAACTTTCACGAGATCTGGCAACACAGAGAAGCTAACATCTGCTAACGTTCATGAACGCTTTAACAAAACTAATCTCTGTGATGCTAAATATGTCTTTTAGCTGCGTAATATCTAACGTTAGAACATATTAATAAATTATTCAAATATAATTTTTTATTCATCCACATGGCGTTCACTACATGTTCAAACAAGGCCACGCTCCTTTAGGAGACAGGAAGTGTGTACTGTTTCATACCATTGGCGATGCTTGAAATGCGCTATCTTTAGTATAAAGGATTTTTGGTATTACCGAGGGGTGGGGGAAAAATCGTATGTATTGTATTGTTTTGTTTTTTTTCGACGATTTGTTTCCGTAGAATCAATTTTAAAAAATATATTTTCTGTTTATATGGTACCGCCGACGGCGGCTACATCATATCAGTTTCCAGCAAAACGGAGCAAAAGCATAAAATGCAGAAAATTCACGAAATGTACTTCTTTACAAATGAAATAAAAAAAGTCTGACTGACTGACATGTGATGTGCATTCTTTTTAGAAAACAATTAGTTTTTAGAAATATCTCATGATAGATTGTCTCTAGATGTGTATTATTCAACTTTTATTTTTGTAAAAGAAGGAAAAGAAAATCGCAATACTTAATACTATCGATGTATCGGACAAAATCATATCGTCCCAGCCCTAGTATTACCCCATCAGACTGTTTCATGTATTTATTAAATATTCATCTATCCATCCATATAAATGTAGCAATGATGTTTCATTTTACATTCACTGACACAGACGAGTCAACTATCAACCAGTTTGGGTTTTATTTGGTGGGGTTATGAGAATGAAAACGACTTACAAAATGTAACTGCAACATTTCAATCAGACTTGGATCATATTCAGGAAAAACCTTATCCTGAGAAAGAATCCTTATTTAGTTGCAGTTGTTTTAGCTTAGTTGTTCTTGTTTAGGTCTAAAGTGACAGTTTATTGATCCCATAAACTGTTTAGACCTCTTCTCTTATTTGAAGTGGGGAAAAGTAGCAATACAAAGTAATTTTGCAGGTTCATTCATTCACTCGAGGGCTGCTCTCATACTGATCCATCACCCCCACTGTGAAGAGATTTAAGACTGACTAAGAGGCTTAAATCTCCTGAGAGAAATCTACTGGGATCACCGGCTGATGACTGAAGACTTTTTGAGTCAGTTGAAGAAGCTTTAAAGATAATGGATGCTTGAAGTTGATTGGAAAAAAAACTCATACACCTCCCACATAGCCACTTTTCTCTGAATCGTCATCCATTTTAGGCTTTTTTTGTTTCAGTGAGATTCTTAGTAACACATAACTTGTGATTTACAGTGTACTTATGTTGTATTTATTAGGTACCTATAAGACAACTGGACCAGTTCTTACTGCAACTTAAAGCTGTGGTAGGCAGTTTAGTTTTGGCATCAGTGGGCAAATATTCCACAATAATCTTTCCGCATAATAATTCAAGTGTTCGGAGAGAAAACTAGATTTCTGAACCTCTTCCTTGGCTCTGTTTTCAAGCTTTCGAAAATCTAGCCTGTGATGTGGGCTTTAATTAATTTACCTGCACATTATCATATTTTCAAGAAAAATACTGGTGACCCCCTTTGACACAAACCAGTTACACCCCCTGACGTGATGCTTCTAGTCAAAAACCTTTTGACACTATCAAGCACTGCAGTCAAAGTAGTTTATTGAACTTGCTGTTTAATTTCATTTCACTTAAAAATATTTAAATATATTTAAAACTCAGATTAAATTTAAACAACTAACATCTTAACACATTGTGTGTGAATGTGTGAACAGAGTGTTTGTGTGTGAGATAGAGGTACAGTACAGGCCAAAAGTTTGGACACACCTTCTCATTCAATGCGTCTCCTTTTCCACCCTTTGCTTTTTTATTAATAAGGGAAAAAATTCCACTAATTAACACTGACAAGGCACACCTGTGAAGTGAAAACCATTTCAGGTGACTACCTCATGAAGCTCATTGAGAGAACACCAAGGGTTTGCAGCGCATCAAAAAAAGCAAAGGGTGGCTACTTTGAAGAATCTAAAATATAAGACTTGTTTTCAGTTATTTCACACTTTTTTGTTAAGTACATAATTCCATATGTGTTCATTCATAGTTTGGATGCCTTCAGTGAGAATCTACAATGTAAATAGTCATGAAAATAAAGAAACACATTGAATGAGAAGGTGTGTCCAAACTTTTGGCCTGTACTGTAGATGGGTAAAAGAGAGAGGAAGAAGCAAGTCTAATTAGGGTTGTGCGTGACCTTAAAGATATTTACAGTTAAAGAGCTCATATTATGCTTTTTGGCATGTAATAGGTTTACAAAGTAAAAAAGGGACTTACCATCTCCAACAGAAAACACTGTTCACAAACTGCTCCAAACAGCTCTATTGTAGTCCAGCCTTTACTTCTGTGACAAACGTGCGTCACTTTGTAACACACGTTATAATGCTCGCCTAGCTGCTAGCGTGGCACGCCCTCATACTCTGCTTCTGACTGGCTAGTAGTCCTTACCTAGGTACTGCGCATGTGCGACTCCCAACAAAGATGGAACAGAAGTGAGATGCCTCACTCTGTAGATAAAACAGAGAGCTCAACACAGAGGGTGAAAAGAGGAGATGCAGCAATGTGCAGTAAAACAAAAATATGGTGTTTTTTGAAAATTAGGCAGGGAGGAGATTTTCATCACAAACACCGGTAATGCTAACGGAGGTGTAACGTTAAGAATGGCCGCTGTTCTGACTCGGGTGCCTGGGTCTGTTTCCCAAAGGTTCAGTAAACTGCCGTTAGCGTCCTTAGCACCGGAGTTAAGTGCTGACCGGGTTTGGATTGCTGTAATTATAGTAGCTGGCTGCTAGCTGGCTGGGGGCTGACTGTGGATGTGTCTCCGGGCCGCGGATGTTGTCAGCTCTTATCCCGACTGAAGCCTTGCAGCGCCGGGAGAGTGAGGCAGATAGACAGGGGTGTGCTAGCTGGCTAAATAACCATTAGATTAGTCGTCTATCTATACAGTTAACATTACTGATGAATTTGTGGATTAGCCCAGAGTTGTTAACCGTGGTCAAAACAATAAAAATAACTGAGCGTGTTGAACTATGTTGTAATCTTATGTTACCCACCAAGAATTAGCTAACGTTATAGACCAAGCATTAGCTACTTGTCAACTAGCACCTTTATAGTAGGCTAACCTTAAAGCATTTTTTCTCTTTGGTCACCCTACAGGTTTGAAGCGGAATTGTCCGTTACTGTTATCATTACCATTATTCTTATGTCTAATTCGAACAAGTTGATGAACCACTGAAAGATTTTGGAAACATTATTTTAAGGTACAAAAGAATCTTTTGGTGTTAGATCGATCGATATTGAAATCAATCAATATCAATAAATAAGGTCACTGTTGTATTACTGTGTTGCAAAGTGGCATGTTATCAATGACAAAACGTTGTATTACGTTTACTGAGTATAACGTAATACAACTTTTTTAAGTTTTGACGGTTACACCATTATCCTCCAATTATTCTCTTAAAATTGATTACAACCAAACTCTTTAAAATATGGCCTCTAAAAAAAGTATGTATTGACGTGAATTGCTTGTCTTGTGTTTTTTAAATTGAATGTATTTAAATTTAATTTAAAAATTTAAAATGAGTGTCACGTCATTGACCCAAAAATTAAGTCCAGTTTATTATCCAGGGAGCGGACATTTGCGGTCAAAACAGTCTGGAGAGCTGGTCTGCTGTGGTTAGCCTTTAGCCTAGCACAAATACGGGCTCATTTGCCATGTTTACATTTTCTTTTACACAGCCTCCAGCGTCACCTTGTACCTTGTACTGCTGCCATCCGAAGGAGGAGACACTGACTACGTTTACAAGCTGTCAATTTTCGGGTTATGGTCGGGTTAAGGTCACTATTCGGGTTTCTGAAACATTCGGAATAACCCGTTTACATGCGTGAGCAGAGAGAGTTACTCCTGTATACATGGCATTTGTAATCAAATGGCAATATCCCGACGTAAACGGCGACGCACGGTTAGCGTCTGGACGTAGCCTACGGACAACCTTAAGACGCAATAACTTTTCGGTCCCCTTCTTATAAAACTCACTATCTCGGTACTTTCTGCCGTCCAACAAAAGACATTATATTCATGGTTTTCACCACACTAATAAAGAAATTGGTTTCCTCCTCGCTCCAAAAGTGTTGCTGTGCTGCGCTCTCGCCATGTTTACGACTCTACTTCATGTTTACTTCCGGTATACTGCGCGCAGGTTTTCTGCATTGACATATATATATATATAACTATATTATTATAGTATATAATTATTATTATAACTATGTTTTCTGGCGCATACAAGAAGTTCCTCTACTCAAAAGACCAAGATTCCTTGCGGAATAGAACATGCGCAGAACACAAATCACATGTTCCTTTTGATGGGGATATGCCGATACGGCGTTACATGACCAAAATTTCGGGTTAGAAAAGGGGTAACCCAGGTAGCATATTCGGGTTTTTAAAAACCGGAATATGAGCATATTCGGGTTTTTGCCGGTGTTTACATGGCCGTGCACGACCGGGTTATTGCTAATATTCCGGTTTTGAACGGGTTATTGGCTGCATGTAAACGTAGTCATTGGAGGCGGTATGAGAGGAAACATAAACGTGGCAGACCAGCCGGTAGTTTAGCCTTCTGCTAAATGTAGCTTACGGCTGCGGCTAATTCAAGTTCATGTTTATGTAGCTAACTAGAGCCTTGAATCACAGAATGTCATCTCAAAGGGCTTTACAAAGAAAACAGGATGGTAATTCTCATAGAATTTCCACTACAAAATGCCATGAAATGAATGACTAGTGCCGATGCATAATGCCCGTGCAGGGACTGAACAGATGAGGGAGAGCTGCAGGAAGAGGTCTTACTCTACTTCAAATTCTGGCCTTTTTTCTTTTTTTCCTTTTTTTTTGCTTTCTACCTACTACAGCTTTAAATGTAGGTTCAGAGGAAGCAACAAGACTATGGGTAACACGGGGGTAATAATTGGCAATTTTAGGGGAAAGGAGAGATAAATTATACTCTTAATTATTTATTTGGGTAGTACTGGGGAACAGTTACCTTATAATATGTCCTTTATCGGTAGCTGATACATGAAATTACACTGTAAATCTTGGCTTGTAATATAAAGTGTTACAAGATTTAGTTTTTTTTATCCTGAAATGTGTCATTATGTTCATTAGTATCATTATACTATTACTCTAAGTTTTACTGGTGCATCACTTGTCTTTCCTGACCCTGAAGAAGGGAATTAAAGTAAAACTCTTGTAATTATATTATTCTTACAGCTAACTGTCCTCCTATTAGCCAGTTAATTAGCTTTCTAGCGATCACACATGCTCAATGAGGAATGCTAATAAGCTTTGCCGTAGTCCAAAAGACACGAGACAGATAGTAGTTTCCTCCACGATGTGACAAGTGTCTGGCAAAGAAAAAAACGACAGACGAAAATTCTAAATGTCAAGGCATCCATTTAACGGCCTTATGTGCTGGCAGCCAGTTAATCTGACACATTGTTGAAGAAATCAATAGAAAGCAGAGAACTGTTTGGATAAACTGTTGGCAGCTGACATCCACCACTGTGAAACCGTGAAATCCACATTAGTTTCAGGACGTCCGGCAAACGACAGAGAAAGGAGGTGGGCGGCTCTGCTTGGGGGGGGTTTGAACAATTTTATCGGTTACAATCTCATATACTGTGTCACACACACACACACACACACACACACACACACACACACACACACACACACACACACACACACACACACACCCACACCAGCAGATAGTCCTGACACAAGCACTTGACTCCCTTTTTCATTCCCTGCTCCCAGGAGATCCTTATCAACTACACTAACACATCCAGCCCAGCCCAGTATTTTCACATGATGTTAGGTGTTGAAACCATCCAGTAATACAGCAGGCTGAAATGCCAAGAGGCCACTGGGGTTTAGTGTGTTCCTGATGAATTCTAAGTCATCTAGTTCTTCTTAAAGCAACAAACGATTGACTCAGCAGAAAGAAAAAAAGACACCAGACCCCGTGGACATGAAAGATTGTTTGTTTTTGTTGCTCTTGGTCCAGGTCCAGAGCGCTCTGCAGTAAGTGACGAAGCGCTTCCCGTATGAGACCCCGTTTTGTAAATACTTAGTAGAGTCAAAAGAGGGCGGAGGTAAGGTGGGAAGCGGGCGATGAAAGAATAATACCAGATGGAGCGAGCAAAGACTTTGCGACTTTTGCAATATTGATATTTGAGAGTTTAATTTTAAAAGATATATTGGCTAAATAAATAAATTTGGTTATTATAAAAGGGAGTGACAGTAAGACAGTTCCATCGGTTTAAAAGTAATGGCTCATATGCACATGCAAGTTGTAAAACAAGAAGAAAAAGTAAGGGAGGGGGGGGTAAAGGGAACCATGTGGGAAAACTTACTGCACCTCGTTACATTGAACAATACAGTCGCAGGATACAAATTGTGCTTCTGTGAACTTACGGAATATGCTGTATCTGAGTCCACACCAGCCCTCTCCTAATAACTCTTCAAAGACCATAAATGTAGATTGTCCTCAGTAAGTTGCTTCACTAAAAGAAAAATATCCAACAGAGCATTTTTCAAAGTGATTGTGGTTCTGACAGCCAAATTATCACCAGCACACAGACATGCCTTCAGTCCCTGATGCACTGTATGGCAAGTTGTTTACAACAAGGATTACATACAAACAGGACACAGTAATGAAAAGATAAGTTCTTTTGCTGTATAATTAAATCCGTATAATATAATAAAGATGGAAAAATGCCAGAAATGGCTCTGGATTCCCGACACAGTCCTGCGGCAGACAGGTTAGGTGACCTGGACCAAAGTCTATTCATAAGCTCCAGCTCCCCAGTGACCCTGAAGAGGAATAAAAAGGTGCAAAGACTGATGTGTTTGGGAGATCTACGCAGAAGAGAAAATAGCAGTGATTTGCTGCTCAAGTCTAAATGTGTGTCACAAAGTCCTTTAATCTTCAATCTACTCATTGAGCAATTGATTCAAATTACTGCTGTCACTCAGCTTCTACTTCATTCGCTATCTATTCCTATCAGTTTCATACATTATACTCATAAGTTTTGTATAATTTCTGGTCATATTATTTAACGATAACGTTTTGTTCCGCACATAATACATGCAATTCTATATTAAATGTCATAAAATCATGCTGTGGTTGGCCCAAGTGTTTCTTTCTACAGTGTACAACAAATCAGTGAACATAAAAAAGAACCCAGTATCTGCTTGCAGGTCTAGTTTCATTTGGGTGTTTTTTCTTTGTAAGTGAACACCAACGCTGAAGAAAGCTTTCCAAACCATGCGTAGGTTACTGTTGTATAAAAGCAATCCCACCCTTAAGGATATTCTCTGCTGTGATAATGGCTACTCAGTTTCACATTGCAGGTATTGCATCACTACTGTGGACATAATCGCAGCACAAAATGCCCCATTAGGTCCTCTTGCCGTAATAGTTATTGCCATGTTTCTTCCTCTCAGACAAAGTAATCACCTTTTTAAGAAAAAAGACAACAGGATGTTCTGCTCAGATAATGGTATGCAAGTCCATCACCAGTTATCAAGTGCTGCCTACAGTGTATTGTTAAGGCGCTGACACACCAACCCGATTATCGGCAATCGGACAGTCTGGCGAGGTCGGTGACCCAAGTCTGTTTGGTGTGTTCCGTGCCGTTGTCAGTCGGAGGAGCCGTCGCCGTTCATTTGGGACGATTTGACTTGTTGAATCGGCCAGTGGGCAGTCGGATAACTCAATAACCAATTACCGGAAATGACGAGCAGGATGAGCGCGACAAACGCCTCTCAAAATCTGACGAAAATCTTTTAAAGTGACCTTTGTCGGTCTGAAATGAAGACCGATTCAGCAACTGCATGGCCTATTTCTTGCTTAGAATGTTTTCAGAAACACGTTTCGGTGAACTATTTTCGTAAAATACGAGATTGTATTCCGAACGAGCCACCATTATGGTCGGTTTAGAAATTTGGGAGAAGCCAGACCCACGTGACGCGTTTGTCCAATCAGCTGCCGGTTTTCATTTTTGGGGCGACAATACAGATTAGCGCCGCCTGCTGTTATGGAGACGCATTAAGTCGGCGTCGCTTCGGTGTGTTCCGAGGCAATTTTTTGTCCAACTCGGGGAGACTGATCAGCAGTGTTGGGGAGTAACGGAATACATGTAATGGCCCTACGTATTCAGAATACAAATTATGAGTAACTGTATTCCGTTACAGTTACAATTTAAATAGTTGGTATTTAGAATACAGTTACATTGTTGAAATCAATGGATTACATGACAATACTTATCTGTTTCACGAGTTTATTCACTCTGACTAAATTAAGGCAACTCTATGCATTTTCCAGAAGCCCCGATATGAAATCGAAAAAAATAGCTATTTGCGTGATCAGTCACAATGGAGTCGGAACTGGCACGACAGAGCCAGGACAGGAATAAGTTTCTATCTTGGAAATTCAAACAGCATTTCACATTAAAGAACGAACAGGGAGAATGAAATATAACTGTGCAGTGCAACCTCTGCTTGCCAGCAACCAACCTCCTTTCAGCGTCCAAATTACTCCACCTCCAACCTGAAGAAGCATCTTAAAGGAACACGCCAACTTATTGGGAATTTAGCGTATTCACCATAACCCCCAGAGTTAGACAAGTCCATACATACCCTTCTCATCTCCGTGCGTGCTGTAACGCTGTCTGACGGCTCCAGCATTAGCTTAGCCTAGCACAGATCCTGCAGGTGACTGGTTCCAGTAATCCTACTGCTCCCAATTGTGACAAAAGTGACAAAATAACGCCAACATGTTCCTATTCACATGTTGTGATTTGTAGAGTCACAGCGTGTACAAAAACAACGCAACATGAGACACAGCCGTCTTCTAACCGTAAACAAACCGGGAACTATATTCTCAGACAGGCTTGCTGCGAGCATATCACTCCGCCCAAGTACTATATTCTTCCGCCTGAGAATATAATTCCCGTTTTTTTTACGGTTAGAAGATGGCTGTGTTACAGTTGCTTTTTTTGTACACGCGCTGTGACTCTACAAAATCACAAGATGTAAATAGGAACATGTTGGCATTATTTTGTCTTATTTGGAGCAGTAGGATTACTGGAACCATTCACCTGCCTGTTCTGTGATGGGCTGATGCCGCTGGAGCCGTCAGACAGCGTTACAGCATGCACGGAGATGAGAAGGGTATGTATCGACTCGTCTAACTCTGGGGGTTACGGTGAATAAGCTAAATTCCCAATAAGTCGGCGTTTTCCTTTAAAGTAAGTTATTTTTTTAATTAGCCAAGGGTAGTCGTCTGCTGTAGTTTTACTGGTCACCTTGCTATTTTAACACTGACATGCAACTTTACATTCTCCTACCTGCTGATTTACTAGCTCCAGAGCCGTTTAAAGACTGACTAACCCCGTTTGACATGCTAGCTAACGTTAGCTAAAATTAGCTCGTAGTAGCAAGACTGCGGTTAGATTTTTGTAGTATGCAGTTCGGGACTACCAATACAATAATCTATCTGCTTGTTCAGGTACACATTCAGCTAGTTGGAATAAAAAGAGCACACCATTATAGGCCTGTTTAGTAAGCTGGATGTGATAGCTGCATTTCTACACTTATAAAACGCAATTCAATGTGGAAGTAATCCTGAAGTAATCCAAGTATTCAGAATACGTTACTCAGATTGAGTAACGTAACGGAATACGTTACAAATTACATTTGTGGGCATGTATTCTGTATTATGTAACGAAATACGTTTTGAAAGTATCCTTCCCAACACTGCTGATCAGTCTGACGGCCTTTTCTGCCGACGGTCGGTCGTCGGGTTTTGTGTCCGAGCCTTTAGACTTGAGCAAGAGAAGGACAGGAGAATACAGTATGCTCCTGAACCTCATTTACAATCCAGCAGACAACTGTTTGTTTCCGTCTGGTAAATAATTCCACTGAAATTTAGTTTTAAAGATGCACGTGTATATAAAAAGTTATTTCCCAATTAATTAACACAATTAAAACCAGATTAGGATCATTTTTAATAATGTATGTTAGTCAGGAGTTGTATATTTCTGATAGCATATGCAAAAATTATTCCAGGCCTACATTTGAACCAAACTGGAATCACAACAGCCCTAATAGATCAGTGTGGTCAGATTCTGAGAGCTTGTGAGCTAAAGATTTTGTATCATCAAGGTTAAGGATTATGTGATGTGGCACATCAAGACAAGCCCACATGGTTAAATCTAATATGCATGTAGGCAGTTTGTTTGCTGAAAGGCCCCATGGCTGTCACAAACAAAGCTGAATCATCTTTGATTACTGATAATGTTATCTCTGCACTGTGGGCTTTGTTAGCTCCTTCTATAAACACAATCTACAGAGCAGTGCATAGAAGAATAACATGTAAAACTACAACAAATCAAAATTGTTGATACAGATAATGATCATTTGGCTAAACTTGGCCATAAGTAGCATAATCAAATATAATGTTTGCCCTGCCTGTCGATTACTTTACTTTAGTATTTTGAGGTAGTAGGTCCAGACTGGCTGTGACTTCACGTTATCACACGTACAGTAACTCTATCAACATGATAATGGAGTAAAGGACAATGATTAGGTTAGATGATGAATGAAACAACTGTTTTTGAATTTTTTTTAAAGCAAAAATGCCAAACATTCGCTGGTTCCAGCTTCTCAAATAGTAAACTGAATACCTGGGTTTTGGACATTTGGTCGATCGATATAATCGGTCATTCAACTAATCAAACTAATTTATTTAGAAAAAGGAATCGATGCTTTGGAAAACCAAAAGTTTTTTCCAGTCCCAGCAAAAAGGAACAGATTCAGAAGGACTTCAAAGATGGAGACAGTGCTAAAGACCCTCAGCTGCCTTCCTGTACTGCCCTCTGGTGGCATGATATAATATAACTTAGTAGTTCAATTACATTTTCACCACAGAGCCACCAGAAAACTCCCAGTCCAAATGCAATAAATGCAAAAGCATTTATCCTAATTATGGATGCACCGACAGACCAAGTACAAGTAATTATATTTGGGTTCTTGCGGAAACCGAGTACCGATTATATGTACTTGATTTTTCATCATTTTTTGTCAACGATATTGCATGTTGATATCGCCACAGTCAGCGTCTAATGACAGCGGTGCTGTCTCATCTCGTCATTATTACCATTGGAATGTAACTAAGTACATTTTTCTCAATTACTGTACTTATGTACAGATGTGAGGTGCTCATACTTAATTTGAGTCTTTTCTCCTCATGCTACTTTCTACTTCTACTCCACTACATCTCAGAGAGAAATATTGTTCTTTTTACTCCACTACATTAACCTGACAGCTTTAGTTACTAGTTACTTTACAAATTAAGATGTTTGCACACAAAACACATGTAGTTTATATATATATATATATATATGTTTTATTATAAATTAAACTGCCCGGGTAGCTCCCGACTTTTACTTGTAACTGTATTTTTACAGTGTGGTAGTACTTTACTGAAGTAAAATTTCAGAATACTTCTTCCACCACTGGATGTATACTGCTTTGTATATCGGCGCCTGTGTATTATACTAATTGAGTTCCCTGCATGTCTGTGGTGAGCGTAGGCGTGTGTGTGCGTGTGTGTTGTTTGTGTGTTGTGTTTGTGAGTCTGGCAGGCAGCATTGTTCACAGCAGCGCTGAAGGACACATCTCCATGGCCTGTGTACCTTTCCCCTCCGCCTGCTACTATAAATAGCTTCCAATGTTTTTGTGTGTGTGTGTGTGTGTGTGTGTGTGTGTGTGTGTGTGTGTGTGTGTGTGTGTGTGTGTGTGTGTGTGTGTGTGTGTGTGTGTGTGTGTGTGTGTGTGTGTGTGTGTGTGTGTGTGTGTGTTTACCCTGGCTTTCAGAGATGTTTACCAGACTGTTGATTAAGGGAAGGTGAAAGAGAGACACAGAGAAAAACGGAATATGAGAGAAAATGAGTAAGAAGGAAAAAATTAATCACAGAGAGAGAGGAAGATGAGGCTGACTAAATAAATGGGCCTGACCTGACCACTATAATAATAATAATAATAATAATAATGACTTTTAAAAGACCACCACCACATCATCCTAATGCTACTGTCACCTAAAAACTTTGCAATGCAATCAGAGCTGCAACCATAAATAGATTAGATCAAAAGAAAATGAATTGGCAACTATATTGATAAGTGATTAATTGATTATTTTTCTAAGCAATGCCAAACATTTGATAGTTACAGGTTACAAATGTCTGCTTTTCGTGGTCTTGCATTCTAGTTAATTGAATATTTTGGGGGTTTGGACTGTTGGTCGGACAAAAACAAGACATTTAATGGTGTCACCTTTCTGCTCTAGGATATTGGGATGGGATGGGCATTATTTACAGTTTGCTGATGTTTTGTAGAGAAAACAAAAAACTCCATTAATCAAGAAAATAATTTGCAGATTGCTGCCCTACAGTATTCATGCACAGATTCAAATTCCCAAACAGAAGCATCAATGCATGTATCAAATACATGACATACACCCCCCCTATTACTTTTTTGCTTGTCACATAACATTCAGAACTACAAAGTAGCCTAATTTAGTTTTTGCCTGTGAATCTTAAAAAGTCTGCATCAGTCACATCCGCACACTCGTTGCCCCAACTTGCCGAGAAAGGTAACTATGAATTCTGAGCGTTTACAAGATAGTGTTGTAGCTTGTTTTATTAGTTTCAGTGTCATTTAAGTGACACTGATCTCTGCTGCAGGATTTAAAGATGTGTTATTACTTTAAGATTATCAGTGAGCTCAAATATGAAATTGTCGTCTTAAAAACCTACAATGAAAATCTGTGAAAACTTCCGTCTTGAGTGAGTGAGAGTATTTTGTTGCCAGTGTTATTTTAAATCAGTACTCCTGCACTAACAGTCGCACCGTACACCGTACACGTCTTCGTCCATCACTTACACCCAATAATACTGCTACTCTCATCCACGCTCTTGTCACTTCCTATATTGATTATTGTAACTCCCTCCTTTTTGGTTTACCCTACAAGTCCAGCCATAAACTCCAATTGGTCCAAAACTCAGCTGCCCGTATTATCACCAGAACCCCCAACAACTGAACACGTTTCTCCACTCCTTAAACAACTGCACTGGCTTCCTGTCCAATACCGTATTGACTTTAAGATTCTTCTTCTCACCTTCAAAGCCCTCCATAATCTCGCTCCTCCATACCTCTCTGAACTCCTTCAGCCCTACGCTCCATCCCGAACTCTCTGATCCTCCTCTTCCTCACTGCTTTCCACTCCTTCTGCCCGCCTGTCCACAATGGGGTTTAGAGCCTTCAGCCATTCGGCTCCTCGCCTTTGGAACTCCCTCCCACTGTCCATCCGTACCACAGAGTCTCTACCCACATTTAAAACCTCCCTCACAACCCACCTTTTCCAAAAGGCCTACCCCACATGATACACTCTCCATCAAAATAATGGATAGATTGCTTCATTTTAATTTTTCTATCTCAATCTTTTACATGTGTTTGTTTTAATTATATTTGCCTTTTTAACTGTATTTTTGCTTGTTTTAACTGTAAGGTGACCTTGAGTGCTATGAAAGGCGCCCATAAATAAAATAAAAAAGTATTATTAATAGAGTGAACCTAACAGAGGGCCCATGGGCCTCATATCTTAAAATGTCCTGTGATGGAATTTTTTACTTCATTTTAAGATATATTTTTTTTAAATTGTGCATTCACCAAGAATGGCTTCAACCGAATATAGCTGCACTTGCAACATTCACTCTATAAATTGAAAGTGTTGGCTTCTGCTATCAGGGTGACATTCTTATATCAGATTCAAGCACTATGAGGTAACGTACGGTATTGCTGTGGATTTCTACATACCGACATTTCTAAGAGCACTTTTTAGCAATGCTAGCAGCACGGCTCTAGGGATGGCAAGGTTGGTCTGTCAGTCGGTCCAACAGCTTGATCCAGACTGAAATATCTCAACAACTGCTGGATTGATTGAGACAAAATTGTGTACGGACATTCCTGATGAAGTGTAATGCATTTTGTGATTCGAATGCTTGACAACTATCGGATGCATTGCCATGAAATGTTTTACACACACAAAAGGCCCTTCAGGATGATTCACTTGCCTTTTGTGCGTGCAAAACTAATGACATTTACGTCAGCCTCGGCTGTACTTTGTGTTAATTGCTAACTAGCAAATGTTAACATGCTAACAAGTTGTGTTAGCATTTAGCTCTCTCTCACACCGCTGTGCCTAGCTTATTTTATGGTTCTGCTGAGGCTCCACGCAGAGCTTTCGCCGTAGCCTACGTAAGTGGCCTGCTGTTTATACTTGTGCGCTGGTGTGCGAGTCAAGCCGGCATGTGTGTGTGTGTGGGGAGTGGGTGGTAGAGCGAAGGAGAAGTGAGAGAGTGACGGCGATTAACTTCGGAGCGAGTACCGACTCTAGAGTCATATGGCGCTTACCCACTGCTAGTACCAGTTCTACTCTACTGGGCTCGGCTCGACTCGACTGCGGTGCCCCGTCCTCCATTTTCCATTGCAGATTTAGTACCGCCTCATGCGTGAGGCGAGCGTGGCTGGTCGTCATAGCGACGCCGCAGGAAACTGCCGTGACCTAATGCAACACACGCACAGAACGTGGAAGGTGTTGTTTTTGACTCTCGGCATGTGGCTGTTGCCACAGCCAAAAGACAAATTTAGTTTCAAAAGAAGCTGGAGGCAGCAAAAAAAAACACCGCTGGCTAAACTATTTAAAAATGGCGGGTTTGTTCAGGACACCCCCATCTGCCGCTAGCGATTAGTGACTATTCTCTCCGACCAATCAGTAGTCTGCAGGTTTTCATCGCCTCAGCTCGCTTGGAACCTCGACGGAGGTGATACTAAAAAAAGTACCTGTTAGCAGGTACCGGGGACTTTTTTTCATGATGGAAAACCAAAAATGGCGAGACATGCCTGTAGTTAAATTTTTCGAGAGGTGCACTTCAGGCTACGGCGTAGGGACCGGCGTAGACGCAGAGGGGTCTGCGGGGTACCGTCGATTCGACACAGAAGCATAAAACGGCCTTAAGCCTTACAGAGCTGCTTGTCTTTTCTAGCGGTAGCTACATTGTCATGGCTACAGTATATTTACACACAGGAAAGAATACAGTAAATATTCCTCTGTACTGTTTAGGTATGTTTAAGTAGGCTGTTTTCAGTAGGCACAAGATGTTTTTGGCCTAATGCTTTAAGCTACTATTTCATAAATTAGAAACTTTCAACATAATACACATAATACAAGTTTTTTGTTTGAGTTTGTAATAATTCCAAAATCCTAGTCCTTGATTGAAAGATTTTCATTTTCACTGTACATGACTATCGGGTCCAAAATCGGGCTATCGGTTTAGTTAATTACTAATAATCGGTATCAGCCTTGAAAACCAGTATCCGTTGATCCCTAGTTTTCTGCTTCTCCACAGTAGTCAAATGAACCATTGTTCCAGATAGTAATGAAGTCAGGTGTGTGTATACTTTCACCATTTTTAGCTCTAAGCTTATAACTTAGTCATTTTTAGTCAAGTGCCTAATGTTTGCCTCAACCCACTTCTTCAAGAGGGTTAGATCCTGATTACAATGTGGATTTAAAATTTGGGAGTAGCATTAGGATTCTGTTAAGAGTTAAATATATGGTTATGCATATTAATGTAAGGAGTAAGGAAATACATTTTGTTAAATGTATGTTGTATGTTAAATGTAATTTGTTAATGTCAAATTGAGGGCTGAAAAAAAACATATTGCATCTTCTCTGCAATATTGTTCTTCTGTTTGCCACTCGTACAGTGTATGATTTGCTGTCATCCATTTCATGAACAGATCAATTGTACTGCACTAAAAGTAAACTTTTCTATGTCATGTGCACCACCTAGTGGCCTGATAGGGTAGTGCTTGTATTGAAGCTAAATGATTTGCTGCCACTATGCTTTTTACATACCCTCCACAGTTAAAGGTGCTCTAAGCGTTGTGACACGTTTTTTAGGCTACAATATTTTTTGTCACATACAGCAAACATCTCCTCACTATCTGCTAGCTGTCCCCTGAACACACTTTAAGGCTGTAAGACCCAGGCTCCACAAACGGCAACAAAAACAAAACTGGCCAACCTGCACCACGAAACATAACAAACAGTCTTCCAGCATTCCAGCCAATAACCGACAAGGATTTGGGGTTGGGGGTTAGTGTGCAGAAGGGAGGGAGAGGGGACGGGATGAGGAGGGAGGGCGGGCGAAGCTAGCCTCGTTTTCTTTGAAAATACTTTGAACGTCAACAAGAAGTGCGTCACACCAACATCGCTTAGAGCCCATTTTAACTCTCTACATACAAACTGTCTAATGTAGATATTTTAGCTTTCAGATGAAGACCTAGAAATACAATTAATCCAGTACTATACGTGCTACTTGTGTACATTTTAAGGTATTTGTAATTTACTTAAGTATTTTCATGTTATGCTACTTTTTTACTTCTACTCCACTACATTTTAGAGGGAAATATTGTACTTTTTACAGCACTACATTTGTTTGACAGCTGTAGTTACAGATTACTTTTCAGATTAAAATAATAATCGCACAAAATACAATGCATTAAATATCAAAACAGTGTTTTTTTTTTAAAATCTTTTTGCCGTGTGACCCCTTACAAAAAAGCAGTGTATAGTTGGGGAGCTTTGTCACATTCTTCTTGCTACACCATTTAAGTTTAACTCTTAACGGATGGGTTGGCTGTAAAACTGAATTCCCCCCTTGGGGACTAATAAAGTTATTTGAATCTGAATTAATCATCTCACAATTCCTCAGATTTTTTTGGGCCCAGTGGAGGTGTTTAACCAATGGGTTGGAAACTACTGCACCCAACTACCAAACTGTATATAAAGTAGTTTAAAGTATATCCATCTTGACCAGCTATAAGTTAAACAATGCTTGTGCATTGATGCATCCATATCAACATTCTAAAATGTCATATGTATAGTTAACATAAGTCACAATAGTCATTTTTTACTGCATAGAGTATTTTTTAATACTTAATTACTTTTAAAATGACATTTTCCTGATAATTCTGTATGTTTATATTTGAATCTTGTAGTATTTTGATACTGTTGTATTGGTACTTTTACTTAAGAAAAGGAACTGAATACTTTTTCCACAGCTAATGTAACCAATGAAGTGACAACAAAAAAGTCTAATTCAGTCAGTAAATCAGTCTACATTGTGGATCAATGTTAAAGCCTGTTATTCATTGAAAACATTTATTACATTTTCATGATGCAAAAAATAGTATTCCCGTCCCCCCTTGTTGGAACAGCTCATCACGTAGTCATGAGGGAATGAAAGAGACACAAAGGGACAGGGACAAAAAAGTGTGTTATACGTGCAATTCAATTGTTTTCGTTAAAATAAAAAACATGACAATCAGCTCTCATTGTAAATTTTGGCATATTTTCCCCTCCTGTTGTACTCTCTGGAATAATGGTTATTAAAAGTCAAAATAACAAGGCATGCATAATAGTTTCTGGTAATGCACATAGAACAAAGGATACCACTTATAAATGCAAAATCCATGTACGATGTTCATGTACATTTCATATATTTATGGTCCCTTTCTTAGAGGCTTCTTAGGCCTATCTACCTATTCCCACTGTGGGACTGTGCCCTCTGTTATCTACCCTTGGTTGCTAGATTCACCCTGTACAAAGGTCTGTGCCAGAAAATATATCTCTAGGATGGACTTCTTACATTGACAATTTCTAGATGTTTAAACCATCTGTTTATTCCTCCCTTTATCTATTACTGTTATTATCAAGCTATCACCAATTTTCATTTAAATAGTTTTCTTCGCATCAACTGACCATTGCGCTATCTAAACGATTTTATCAAACCTTGCCAGGGTTATAGCCCGTATTTTCTATTAAAATTCTTCTCCCATCTGCTATACTACCACCCATGCTTCTCTTTTAAAAAAAAGGGAGCCCAAGCTTACTTGGATCCATTCAATGCCACTATGCCCACAAGATAAAAGTCTGGGACTAGTGTAAAGTATTTAACTTACAAGTAACCCTAAAGAAATGGATGTAATTTCTGATACGCTAAGATAAATGCACTGGTCCATTTTAATAAATGGGTGAAACAGCCACCCGTCTATAAGTCTATAGTAAGGGCTGTATATGTGGCCACAGTTTGTAAAAAAAACAAAAGAAAAAAGAAAAAACGACAAACCAAAACGTGTTGATTAAATACAATGTTGAATGAATGTCTTTACTGTTAAAAAAAAAAAAGTGTACTGCAATGTATACAACTATGTTGCTCTCTTTCATTCCTCCAAATAAGTTGAAGAGGGGGAAGAGGCATCAGGGATTGTTGATATACCAATGGAATCATGTACAGATTTACAGTTATAATGCATCTATCATCACACTCAACAGATGGCAGGAAGGGAGGGAGAGAGGGCAGCAAACGACAGACACAACATAGAAAAGATTTATCCGTTTGAATTTGCTGTGGAACCAATGCTATATTACTCTCGTAGAAAAAGACAGAGATGGAAACGAGTGTGTGCGCGCGCGTACAGGTATGAATTCTGTAAGTGCGGAACCAAATGTTCGACCAATATAAGTCTATTGGGATCAAGTTGTACTGGTTTCTCTGAAGGTGGAGGCAGACTTGTTTAACCAAACATGGGGCTGAGTATGATGGTACTGGTGGCAACGGTGGGCGTCTTGAGTGGTTGGGTTTAAGCGCCCCTGATGGTGGTGGTGGTGGTGGTGTGTTACAGGGCTTGACTGCTTTAGTCGATATACTGGGAGAGCCAGCGAGGCCCTCACCGGTTAGCCCTGCCTCTTCAACACACTGCACATGAACACTTCCAGTGGTCTTGTGTTCAGCTCCCCTTAATGGCAATGGTGCCCTGAGGAGAAAAGCAGGAAAAAGTCACACAGTATATATCTACTTTTTAAATTAGCAAATGTATGCAGTCACTTACATGATTCTGTTTTAAAATAAGGCAGCAGCAGTATTTTATTTCACTGCGACTGCAGGGACTTGAGGCTGCTTTGACACCATACCTGATTAACTTTTTAATGTCAGTGTATTGGGTTGGGGACTTATCTTACCGTAGTCCAACACTGGATCTTTATTAGGGTTGGGTACCAAAACTTGTAGCCAATATGGCACCGGTTCCTTAACCGTTATCTATCGGACCGAATGACAACGCATGACCCTTACGCACGCCTGCACTGCTCTCTGGGGCTCCGACATGGACGTTAGAGGCAACAGAAGCATCACTCACTGCCCACGGCTAGGTAACACTACAGCAGGTAACTTGCTTAAGCCTACCTTTAGCTGTGTCAGCGTGTTTAAGCCAGCTACTAGCTAAACAGTGAAGTGTGGCTGTATTTCCTCAAAGGGATTCCAACACCAACAGTCTGCAGCTAGAATTAGGCTAGCTGCACCATGTCGCCGTAGTCAGAGTTGGCCTTAGCAATAAACAAGCCATTTTGTGAGCTTTGTTTTTAAAGTATTGGTTCGAACACCGACACCATTTCAAAATTTTGCTCGTTTTAGTACGGTATTGGGAAAAAACAATTCAAGTCAACAATTCTTATAATCGGATGCCCAAAAGGAAGGGGTAGAATGTACTGTCACGACAGATAAGTGCTGTGTCCACATACCTTGCCTGTCGTCTGTCCGTTTACATCAAAGGAGTTCTCTCAGCTTCTCTTAAGCTGATGGCCTCTGGTCTGTCGATCTTGTTGCCCAGGATCAGGATAGAGCCGTTTCCGATAGTCTCGTCCGTCATTAATGCCTAGAAGGGTAGACTACGTATTACCATGTGGCTTTCATATTTATCCTTAAAAAGTTGATATAAAAAAAAAAGAAAAAATCTACCCTCATATACTGCTAGGTTACATCAAACTGTGATGTTTTGATGTTTGACTGTGATGGCGGTGCCTCCTTATTCATCTTACAAAAATGCCATTGAACATTGCTTTGTATTTCACGAGAGCTATTGTGAGAGCAGAAACATGTACCTTTACCTTCTCTGCAATGGATTTCTCTTTGCACAACTAATAAACATTGAGTGGTGCTACTATGCTGGTGCCTTAAACACCAGAAAGAGTACTGGACCAATTTTGACGGTTTAGCTGTGTTCTGAATGCTGTCAAAACACTGCTCTACAGTGTGCGGTGACCTCAGCTGTAGCAGGTACTACATCAAGTTCTGCTTTTGATTCAGCCAATCTGGTGACATCTGCACAATCCACAAGGAGACAATGTCTCATTAATGGCGGGGGTAGATTTTCCACACTCTGCGGGCTGTGTGAAAAACAAGAGGCCTTATAATCGGTTTGTCATTTAGGTTAGATACATTTTGCTTTCATCTACTTATGTTAGACCTTTTGCATTCACAATGATATATTACATTGACCTTACATTGCGAGAATATTGGCGGGAGGAATTTCCTTTTTGTGTACTCCTAAAATTGCATGCAGCCTTTTCCATGCTGGGTCAGTGCACAATGTCTGGAGAAAACTGCTTCTAATCTCATTTTATTTTGAGTTGGGCATGAGTCTTACTAAAACACAGTGATCAGCCAAACCTAAAAACATTAGAGCAGAACACACATACATTATGTCGTGGCTCAAAGGTCGAAGGTGGTAAAAGTCATACCAGCAATCGTCAAGCTCTTCGAGGATGGAGGAAGGGAGATATTTGTTTATCATGAACAAATCTAGAAAAGTCCAGCAGCTAAAGTCACTGACACACAACCGTTTGGTGGATTGGGATGTTACTTGCTACTTAGAGTACCAATGTTACATATTCATACTCATTGTATACTTACAGCTCATACCCATTCAACAGTGGTTTGTTTAAAAATAGTAATATAAATGTCTGACTTTTCTTCTCCCATGATTGGCCCACCATAACTGGTGTGTTGGATGTGTGTGTGTGTGAGAGCCCAACTCATTGGATGTAAAGGGTTGGCCTGCTATCCCAATCTGTCATCTTTAGCATGTGCGGTAGGAGCGTCTTTTGCCAGCATTGTCGGGCGAAAATACTAACTGCCCGATTTCTTATACAGTCCTGAAACAAGGAAGTCAGGCACATTTTGAACAAAATTATTTATTATTTATTTTTTTTTTTACATGGACTGCATCATATTATACAATGCTAGTCTTTGGAAACTTTCACCAAATAAGAAACGTCTACGACATGTGAACTCAGCTGATGAAGTCAAGTTGGTATTGGAAGGTCTGTCATGGCTTAAAACTTTCGGTTTGTATTAAAGATTAAACAAGCTCAGACTTGTTCTGGGCATGCACTGGATATTGATTTCATCGTATATATAATAGTTTCTTTGGTGCAGCAGTGGCTGTGCTCCCCTACTAATTTTCCTCATACTCAATCTTTATTTCACATTGACACAAAACTGCACCACCCTTGCCTTAGTTAAACTGTAGTAATTGAAAAAAAGTAGATTTGTAATTCTATGGAGGAATGGCATTAAGTCACTAACCTCTCACAGTAAAAGCGACTTTAAATTTAAAATGCACAAGTGCTTTCTGCTTCAAGGGGAAGCCAACAAGATTTTACTAAATTCGTATTGTCAGTTCTCTTAGATATACTGTGTATCGACTAACTGAATATAGGAAAAAAGTACCACTCCTTCCCTCAATTTTTCCTGGAAAGGATTACAAGGCTTAGTGTTTACCACTCTTTGGTCGACGGCGTGATACCAGTGGTTTTGTTGGGAATTTCTGACTGATCATCACTGCTGTCACATTACTACACAACTGTTCATTACTATCTGACAGGAAGAACGGGAATGACTTCTCCGGCACAGCGGTTTGGACATAGCTTTTTCCACCAGATTTCAGATGGACTCATTGATCCCAAATGCATTTAAAAAAAATATATAAATAAAGGGAAAATCTGGGGTGAAAAATCATATCCACATTTCTAAAGGCATTTCTTTGTGTGTCTTTCATAGTTCACATCAACAACATCACATTAGGGTTGAGCAACTTTCGTTTGTTGTTTGTTTCAATATCGTCATAATCAGAGGATCGCATACTGGCTATGGTAGCATTTGTGGGGGCCGTTTCACTACCTTCCGTTGTCTGACAATAGTTCTGCTTCTTCCTATCAACTTCTACCAAGGGGGGTGGTTGTAGGAACAAAGCCCACTGTTGTGCACAATCTTTAGGACTAAGGGGTAGGACAGACCAGTGAGTTGTAACAATTAAAGATGTTCTTGTAATCACTGACAGAATCAGATTATACTTTAGAATCCTCCTCTCATAATTACCAACAATTTTTTTAATTTTTTTTTTTAAATAGCTTTGTGGTTCACACTATATGGCAGCTATTTTGATTATTGAACAAAATACTAAAGCAGTCAAAATAGTTTGTAGTAACCTTTTAAAGCTTCTGACACAAGAACCCATGTTTACTTTGAGTTAGGCGTGTCCCAGTGAATACTGTACTTACCTAACAACTGTAGCCCCAGGCCTCTCCGAGAGTCAGGCTCATGAGGCCTCCAGGAGCTGGTCTGGCAGCAAATGGGGAAGAACAGGAGCCGGGTTGCTGTTGTTTGGCCCTTCAGGCTCCATCATTAGCTACGGCTGAGTGAACAAAAACAAAGCTGAGATAATTTTTGAAGCCAACCACGGAAGCTAAAATTGCCAATAGTTTTTCCATTCCTTGGTTCAGGTTGTGCTGATGTGCTCCACAACAGGTATGAGGCTGGGGTTTGCAGCCACGGCAACACGGCTGACACCTGACTCTGCAATCACCCAATTTAGAAACAGGCTTCGAACCGTTGCTGAAAGCCGCATGCCACGGGTCCACGCATGTGACAAGTGTCTGGCAAAGAAAAAAACGACAGATCTAAAATTTAAATGTCAAGGCATCCATTTAACGGCCTTATGTGCTGGCAGCCAGTTAATCTGATACATTGTTGAAGAAATCAATAGAAAGCAGAGAACTGTTTGGATAAACTGTTGGCAGCTGACATTATCCACCTTCACTGTGGAAACCGGAAATCCACATTAAGCCAGGACGCCCCGCAAACGACAGAGAAAGGAGGTGGGCGGCTCTGCTTGGGGGTTTGAACAATTTTATCGGGTTACAATCTCATATACTGTGTCACACACACACACACACAATACACACACACACACACACACACACACACACACACACACACACACACACCCACACCAGCAGATAGTCCTGACACACAAGCACTTGACTCCCCTTTTTCATTCCCTGCCCCAGGAGATCCTTATCAACTACACTAACACATCCAGCCCAGCCCAGTATTTTCACATGATGTTAGGTGTTGAAACCATCCAGTAATATGTAGCGGTGGCTGTTAAGAGAGAGGCCACTGGGGTTTAGTGTGTTCCTGATGAATTCTAAGTCATCTAGTTCTTCTTAAAGCAACAAACGATTGACTCCAGCAGAAAGAAAAAAGACACCAGACCCCGTGGACATGAAAGATTGTTTGTTTTGTTGCTCTTGGTCCAGGTCCAGAGTCAGCCTGCAGTAAGTGTAGACGAAGCGCTTCCCGTATGAGACCCCGTTTTGTAAATACTTAGTAGAGTCAAAAGAGGGAATGAGGTAAGGTGGGAAGTGGGCGATGCAAAGAATAATACCAGATGGAGCGAGCAAAGACTTTGCGACTTTTGGTAGCCATTGATATTTGAGAGTTTAATTTTAAAAGATATATTGGCTAAATAAATAAATTTGGTTATTATAAAAGGGAGTGATACAGTAAGACAGTTCCATCGGCTAAAAGTAATGGCTCATATGCACATGCAAGTTGTAAAATCGCTATTAAAGAAAAAAAAAAGTAAGGAGGGGGGGTAAGGAACCATGTGGGAAAACTTACTGCACCTCGTTACATTGAACAATACAGTCGCAGGATACAAATTGTGCTTCTGTGTGAACTTACGGAATATGCTTCGTATCTTGAGTCCACACCCTGCCCTCCTAATAACTCTTCAAAGACCATAAAATGTAGATTGTCCTCAGTAAGTTAAAGTTCACTAAAAAAAAAATATCCAACAGAGCATTTTTCAAAGTGATTGGGGTTCTGACAGCCAAATTATCACCAGCACACTGACATGCCTTCAGTCCCTGATGCACCAGGGTATGGCAAGTTGTTTACAACAAGGATTACATACAACAGGACATAATACCAATGAACAGTGATAAGTTCTTTTGCTGTATAATTAAACGGTGATAATATAATAAAGATGGAAAAAATGCTAGAAAAGGCCTGGATTCCCTCATACATCCATGCGCAGACAGTTAGTGACCTGGGACCAAAGTCTATTCATAAGCTCCAGCTCCCCCAGTGACCCTCGCAAAGAGGAATAAAAAGGGGTGCAAAAGACTGATGGGTTTGGGAGATTCATTTACGAGAAGAGAAAATAGCAGTGATTTGCTGCTCAAGTCTAAATGTAAGTCACAAAGTCTTAATCTTCAATCTACTTCATTGAGCAATTGATTCAAATTACTGCTGTCACCAGCTTACTTCATTCGCTATCTATTCTATCAGTTTCATACATTATACTCATAAGTTTTGTATAATTTCTTGGTCATATTATTTAACGATAACGCTTTTGTTCAAGACATAAATACATGCAATTCTATATTAAATGTCATAAAATCACGCTGTGGTTGGCCCAAGTGTTTCTTCTTACAGTGTACAAACAAATCAGTGAAACATAAAAAGAACCCAGTACCTGCTTGTAGGTCTAAGGTTTCATTTGGGTGTTTTTTCTTGTAAGTGAACACCAAGCTGAAGAAAGCTTCCAAACCACGCTACACGCTGTATAAAAGCAATCCCAACCTTAAGGATATTCCTGCTGTGATAATGGGTACCAGTTTCACATTGCAGGTATTGCATCACTACTGTGGACATAATCGCAAGCACAAAATGCCCCATTAGGTCCTCTTGGCTGCATAATAGTTATTGCCATGTTTCTTCCTCCTCAGACAAAGTAATCACCTTTTTAAGAAAAAAAAGACAACAGGATGTTCTGCTCAGATAATGGTATGCAAGTCCATCACCAGTTATCAAGTGCTGCCTACAGTGTATTAAGTTAAGGCGCTGACACCAACCCGATTATCGGCAATCGGACAGTTGGCTAGGTCGGTGACCCAAGTCTGTTTGGTGTGTTCCGCGTCGCTGTCAGTCGGAAGAGTCCCGCCGCTCATTTGGGACGGATTTGACTTGTTGAATCGCCAGTGGGCAGTCGGATAACTCAATAACCACCACCGAAATGACGAAGTAGGATGAGCGACAAAACGCCTCTCAAAAATCTTGGATCTAAAATCTTTAAAGTGACCTTTGTCGGGTCTGAAATGAAGACCGATTCAGCAACTGCATGGCCTATTTCTTGCTTAGAATGTTTTCAGAAACACGCTTCGTGAACTATTTTCGTAAAAATAATGATTGTATTCCGAACGAGCCACCATTATGGTCGGTTTAGAAATTTGGGAGAAGCCAGACCCACGTGACGCGTTGTCCAATCAGCTGCCGGTTTTCCCTTTTGGGGCGACAATACAGATTAGCGCCGGCTCGCTGTTATGGAGACGCATTAAGTCGGGCCGCTCGGTGTGTTCCGAGGCAATTTTTTGTCCAACTCGGGAGACTGATCAGCAGTGTTGGGGAGTAACGAATACATGTAATGGCCCCACGTATTCAGAATAAAATTATGAGTAACTGTATTCCGCTACAGTTACAATTTAAATAGTTGGTATTTAGAATACAGTTACATTGTGAAATCAATGGATTACATGACAATACCTTATCTGTTTCACGAAGTTTATTCACTCTTGACTAAATTAAGGCAACTCTATGCATTTTCCAGAAGCCCCCATATGAAATCGAAAAAATAGCTATTTGCGGATCAGTCACAATGGAGTCGAACTGGCACTCCACAGAGCCAGGACAGGAATAAAAGTTTCTATCTTGGAAATTCAAACAGCATTTCACATTAAAGAACTAACAAGGAGAATGAAATATAACTGTGCAGTGCAACCTCTGCTTGCCAGCAACCAACCTCCTTTCAGCGCCCAAATTACATCCACCTCCAACCTGAAAAAGTATCTAGTAGAACACGCTATTAATTTTGATACTTATACAATTCCAGAGTTAGAAGTTCATAGATCTTTCATCTCCTCGCGTGTAACGCTGGTTCGACGGCTCCAGCATTAGCACCTAGTTATTAGAACACCACGTAATCCTACTGTTCAACCCCCCACCAGATAGACAATAACGCTAACATGTTCCTATAGAGTCATAGCCGTTTCTAACCGTAAAAAACCGAAACTATATTCTCAGACAGGCTTGCAGCGTAGCATATCACTCCCCCAAGTACATATCTTCTTCCGCCTGAGAATATTAATTCCCGCTTTTACGGTTATAGAAGATGGCTGTGTCCCATGTTACGTTGTTTTTTGTACACGCTGTGACTCTACAAATCACAAGATGTAAATAGGAACATGTTGGCATTATTTTGTCTTATTTGGAGCAGTAGGATTACTGGAACCATTCACCTGCCTGTTCTGTGATGGGCTGATGCCGCTGGAGCCGCCAGACAGCCGCTACAGCATGCACGGAGATGAGAAGGGTATGTAATCGAACTGCCTAACTCTGGGGGGTTACGTGAATAAGCTAAATTCCCAATAAGTCCCGCCTTTAAAGTAAGTTATTTTTTAATTAGCCAAGGGTAGTCGCCTGCTGTAGTTTTACTGGTCACCCTGCTATTTTTAACACTGACATGCAACTTTACATTCTCCTACCTGCTGATTTACTAGCTCCAGAGCCGCTTAAAGACTGACTAACCCCCGCTTGACATGCTAGCTAACGTTAGCTAAAATTAGCTCGTAGTAGCAAGATCATAGGTGTAGATTTTTGTAGTATGCAGTTCGGGACTACCAATACAATAATCTATCTGCTTGTTCAGGTACACATTCAGCTAGTTGGAATAAAAAGAGCACACCATTATAGGCCTGTTTAGTAAGCTGGATGTGATAGCTGCATTTCTACACTTATAAAACGCAATTCAATGTGGAAGTAATCCTGAAGTAATCCAAGTATTCAGAATACGGCTTACTCAGATTGAGTAACGTAACGGAATACGTTACAAATTACATTTGTGGGCATGTATTCTGTATTATGTAACGAAATACGCTTTGAAAGTATCCTTCCCAACACTGCTGATCAGTCTGACGGCTTTCTTTCTGCCCGATGGTCGGTCGTCGGTTGTTTTGTGTCCGAGCCTTTAGACTTGAGCAAGAGAAGGACAGGAGAATACAGTATGCTCCTGAACCTCATTTACAATCCAGCAGACAACTGTTTGCTTCCGTCTGGTAAATAATTCCACTGAAATTTAGTTTTAAAGATGCACGGTATATAAAAAGTTATTTCCCAATTAATTAACACAATTAAAAACCAGATTAGGATCATTTTAATGATGTATGTTAGTCAGGAGTTGTATATTTCTGATAGCATATGCAAAAATTATTCCAGGCCTACATTTGAACCAAACTGGAATCACAACAGCCCTAATAGATCAGTGTGGTCAGATTCTGAGAGCTTGTGAGCTAAAGATTTTGTATCATCAAGGTTAAGGGGTTTAAGTGAGGGCACATCAAGACAAGCCCACATGGTTAAATCTAATATGCATGTAGGCAGTTTGTTTGCTGAAAGGCCCCATGGCTGTCACAAACAAAGCTGAATCATCTTTGATTACTGATAATGTTATCTCTGCACTGTGGCTTTGTTAGCTCCTTCTATAAACACAATCTACAGAGCAGTGCATAGAAGAATAACATGTAAAACTACAACAAATCAAAATTGTTGATACAGATAATGATCATTTGGCTAAACTTGGCCATAAGTAGCATAATCAAATATAATGTTTGCCCTGCCTGTCGACATTACTTTACTTTAGTATTTTGAGGTAGTAGGTCCAGACTGGCTGTGACTTCAAGCTATCACACGCATAAGTGAACTCTATCAACATGATAATGGAGGTAAAGGACAATGATTAGGTTAGATGATGAATGAAACAACTGTTTTTGAATTTTTTTAAAGCAAAAATGCCAAACATCTTCGCTGGTTCCAGCTTCTCAAATAGTAAACTGAATACCTGGTTTTGGACATTTGGTCGATCGATATAATCGGGTCATTCAACTAATCAAACTAATTTATTTAGAAAAGGAATCGATGCTTTGAAAACCAAAAGTTTTTTCCAGTCCCAGCAAAAAGGAACAGATTCAGAAGGACTTCAAAGATGGAGACAGTGCTAAAGACCCTCAGCTGCCTTCCTGTACTGCCCTCTGGTGGCATGATATAATATAACTTAGTAGTTCAATTACATTTTCACCACAGAGCCACCGCCAGAAAACTCCCGAAGTCTAAATGCAATAAATGCAAAGGCATTTATCCTAATTATGGATGCACCGACAGACCAAGTACAAGTAATTATATTTAAGTTCTGCGGAAACCGAGTACCGATTATATGTGTACTTCTGATTTTTCATCATTTTTGTCAACGATATTGCATGTTGATATCGCCACAGTCAGCGCCTTCAATGACAGCGTGCTGTCTCATCTCGGCATTATTACCATTGGAATGTAACTAGTACATTTTTTCTCAAGTACTGTACTTATGTACAGATGTGAGGTGCTCATACTTAATTTGAGTCTTTTCTCCTCATGCTACTTTCTACTTCTTACACCAATACTTCAGAGAGAAAATATTGTTCTTTTACTCCACTACATTAACCTGACAGCTTTAGTTACTAGTTACTTTACAAATTAAGATGTTTGCACACAAAACACATGTAGTTTATATATATATATATATATATGTTTTATTATAAATTAAACTGCCCGGTAGTTCCCGACTTTTACTTGTAACTGTATTTTTACAGTGTGGTAGTACTTTACTGAAGTAAAATTTCAGAATACTTCTTCCACCACTGGATGTATACTGCTTTGTATATCGCGCCTGTGTATTATACCAATTGAGTTCCCTGCATGTCTGTGGTGAGCGTAGGGGTGTGGAGGGTGTGTTGTTTGTGTGTTGTGTTTGTGAGTCTGGCAGGCAGCATTGTTCACACGTGCAGCTGAAGGACACATCTCCATGGCCTGTGTACCTTTCCTCCTCGCTACTATAAATAGCCTTCCAATGTTTTGTGTGTGTGTGTGTGTGTGTGTGTGTGTGTGTGTGTGTGTGTGTGTGGGGTGTGTGTGTGTGTGTGTGTGTGTGTGTGTGTGTGTGTGTGTGTGTGTGTGTGTGTGTGTGTGTGTGTAGGGTTGCCTGGCAAAGGATGTTTACCAGACGTGAAAGGAAGGTGAAAGAGAGACACAGAGAAAAACGGAATATGAGAGAAAATGAGTAAGAAGGAAAAAATTAATCACAGAGAGAGAGAAAAAAAAAAGAAGACAAACCACCACATATATGAAGAACAATAAAATGAAATGAATTGGCAACTATATTGATAAGTGATTAATTGATTATTTTTCTAAGCAATGCCAAACATTTGATAGTTACAGGTTACAAATGTCTGCTTTTCGTGGTCTTGCATTCTAGTTAATTGAATATTTTGGGGGTTTGGACTGTTGGTCGGACAAAAACAAGACATTTAATGGTGTCACCTTTCTGCTCTAGGATATTGGGATGGGATGGGCATTATTTACAGTTTGCTGATGTTTTGTAGAGAAAACAAAAACTCCATTAATCAAGAAAATAATTTGCAGATTGCTGCCCTACAGTATTCATGCACAGATTCAAATTCCCAAACAGAAGCATCAATGCATGTATCAAATACATGACATACACCCCTATTTTTTTTGCTTGTCACATAACATTCAGAACTACAAAGTAGCCTAATTTAGTTTTTGCCTGTGAATCTTAAAAGTCTGCATCAGTCACATCCGCCACTCGTTGCCCCAACTTGCCGAAAGGTAACTATGAATTCTGAGCGTTTACAAGATAGTGTTGTAGCTTGTTTTATTAGTTTCAGTGTCATTTAAGTGACACTGATCTCTGCTGCAGGATTTAAAGATGTGTTATTACTTTAAGATTATCAGTGAGCTCAAATATGAAATTGTCGTCTTAAAACCTACAATGAAAATCTGTGAAAACTTCCGTCTTGAGTGAGTGAGAGTATTTTGTTGCCAGTGTTATTTTAAATCAGTACTCCTGCACTAACAACAGTCGCACTGCACAACTGTACACGTCTTCAGTCTACTTACACCCAATAATACTGTTACTCTACCACGCTCTTGTCACTTCCTATATTGATTATTGTAACTCCCTCCTTTTTGGTTTACCCTACAAGTCCAGCCATAAACTCCATTTGGTCCAAAACTCAGCTGCCCGTATTATCACCAGAACCCCAACAACTGAACACGTTTCTCACTCCTTAAACAACTGCACTGGCTTCCTGTCCAATACCGTATTGACTTTAAGATTCTTCTTCTCACCTTCAAAGCCCTCCATAATCTCGCTCCTCCATACCTCTCTGAACTCCTTCAGCCCTACGCTCCATCCCGAACTCTCTGATCCTCCTCTTCCTCACTGCTTTCCACTCCTTCTGCCCGCCTGTCCACAATGGGGTTTAGAGCCTTCAGCCATTCGCTCCTCGCCTTTGAACTCCCTCCCACTGTCCATCCGTACCACAGAGTCTCTACCCACATTTAAAACCTCCCTCACAACCACCCACTTTTCCAAAAGGCGCCTACCCCACATGATACACTCTCCATCAAAATAATGGATAGATTGCTTCATTTTAATTTTTTTTTCTCAATCTTTTACATGTGTTTGTTTTAATTATATTTGCCTTTTAACTGTATTTTTGCTTGTTTTAACTGTAAGGGTGACCTTGAGTGCTATGAAAGGCCTTATAAATAAAAAAAAAAGTATTATTAATAGAGTGAACCTAACAGAGGGCCCATGGGCCTCATATCTTAAAATGTCCTGTGATGGAATTTTTACTTCATTTTAAGATATATTTTTTTAAATTGTGCATTCACCAAGAATGGCTTCAACCGAATATAGCTGCACTTGCAACATTCACTCTATAAATTGAAAGTGTTGGCTTCTGCTATCAGGGTGACATTCTTATATCAGATTCAAGCACTATGAGGTAACGTACGGTATTGCTGTGGATTTCTACATACCGACATTTCTAAGAGCACTTTTTAGCAATGCTAGCAGCACGGCTCTAGGGATGGCAAGGTTGGTCTGTCAGTCGGTCCAACAGCTTGATCCAGACTGAAATATCTCAACAACTGCTGGATTGATTGAGACAAAATTGTGTACGGACATTCCTGATGAAGTGTAATGCATTTTGTGATTCGAATGCTTGACAACTATCGGATGCATTGCCATGAAATTTTTTACACACACAAAAGGCCCTTCAGGATGATTCAACTTGCCTTTGTGCGGCAAAACTAATGACATTTACGTCAGCCTCGGCTGTACTTTGTGTTAATTGCTAACTAGCAATGTTAACATGCTAACAAGTTGTGTTAGCATTTAGCTCTCTCTCACACCGCTGTGCCTAGCTTATTTTATGGTTCTGCTGAGGCTCCACGCAGAGCTTTCGCCGTAGCCTACGTAAGTGGCCTGCTGTTTATACTTGTGCGCTGGTGTGCGAAGCGCCGTAATGTGTGTGTGTGTGGGGAGTGGGTGGTAGAGCCGAAGGAGAAGTGAGAGAGTGACGGCGATTAACCTTCGAGCCGTGTACCGACTCTAGAGTCATATGGCGCTTACCCACTGCTAGTACCAGTTCTACTCTACTGGGCTCGCCTGCGCTCGACTCGCGGTGCCCCGTCCTCCATTTTCCATTGCAGATTTAGTACCGCCTCATGCGGAGGCGAAGCGTGGCTGGTCGTCATAGCGAGCCGCCGCAGGAAACTGTCGCGGACCTAATGCAACACACGCACAGAACGTGGAAGGTGTTGTTTTTGACTTCGGCATGTGGCTGTTGCCACAGCCAAAAGACAAATTTAGTTTCAAAAGAAGCTGGAGGCGCAAAAAACAACCGCTGGCTAAACTATTTAAAAAAAAATAGGCGGGTTTGTTCAGGACACCCCCATCTGCCGCTAGCGATTAGTGACTATTCTCTCCGACCAATCAGTAGTCTGCAGGTTTTCATCGCCTCAGCTCGCTTGGAACCTCGACGGAGGTGATACTAAAAAAAGTACCTGTTAGCAGGTACCGGGGACTTTTTTTCATGATGGAAAACCAAAAATGGCGAGACATGCCTGTAGTTAAATTTTTCGAGAGTTGCACTTCAGGCTACGGGCGGACGGGGCCGTGACGCAGAGGGGTCTGGGTACTGGCCGTCGATTCGACACAGAAGCATAAACGGCCTTAAGCCTTACAGAGCTGCTTGTCTTTTCTAGCGGTAGCTACATTGTCATGGCTACAGTATATTTACACACAGGAAAGAATACAGTAAATATTCCTCTGTACTGTTTAGGTATGTTTAAGTAGGCTGTTTTCAGTAGGCACAATATGTTTTTGGCCTAATGCTTTAAGCTACTATTTCATAAATTAGAAACTTTCAACATAATACACATAATACAAGTTTTTTGTTTGAGTTTGTAATAATTCCAAAATCCTAGTCCTTGATTGAAAGATTTTCATTTTCACTGTACATGACTATCGGGTCCAAATATCGGTTATCGGTTTAGTTAATTACTAATAATCGGTATCAGCCTTGAAAAACCAGTATCCGTTGATCCCTAGTTTTCTGCTTCTCCACAGTAGTCAAATGAACCATTGTTCCAGATAGTAATGAAGTCAGGTGTGTGTATACTTTCACCATTTTTAGCTCTAAGCTTATAACTTAGTCATTTTTAGTCAAGTGCCTAATGTTTGCCTCAACCCACTTCTTCAAGAGGGTTAGATCCTGATTACAATGTGGATTTAAAATTTGGGAGTAGCATTAGGATTCTGTTAAGAGTTAAATATATGGTTATGCATATTAATGTAAGGAGTAAGGAAATACATTTTGTTAAATGTATGTTGTATGTTAAATGTAATTTGTTAATGTCAAATTGAGGGCTGAAAAAAAACATATTGCATCTTCTCTGCAATATTGTTCTTCTGTTTGCCACTCGTACAGTGTATGATTTGCTGTCATCCATTTCATGAACAGATCAATTGTACTGCACTAAAAGTAAACTTTTCTATGTCATGTGCACCACCTAGTGGCCTGATAGGGTAGTGCTTGTATTGAAGCTAAATGATTTGCTGCCACTATGCTTTTTACATACCCTCCACAGTTAAAGGTGCTCTAAGCGTTGTGACACGTTTTTTAGGCTACAATATTTTTTGTCACATACAGCAAACATCTCCTCACTATCTGCTAGCTGTCCCCTGAACACACTTTAAGGCTGTAAGACCCAGGCTCCACAAACGGCAACAAAAACAAAACTGGCCAACCTGCACCACGAAACATAACAAACAGTCTTCCAGCATTCCAGCCAATAACCGACAAGGATTTGGGGTTGGGGGTTAGTGTGCAGAAGGGAGGGAGAGGGGACGGGATGAGGAGGAGGGCGGGGCGAGCTAGCCTCGTTTTCTTTGAAAATACTTTGAACGTCAACAAGAAGTGCCGTCACCCAACATCGCTTAGAGCCCATTTTAACTCTCTACATACAAACTGTCTAATGTAGATATTTTAGCTTTCAGATGAAGACCTAGAAATACAATTAATCCAGTACTATACCGGTACTTGTGTACATTTTAAGGTATTTGTAATTTACTTAAGTATTTTCATGTTATGCTACTTTTTTACTTCTACTCCACTACATTTTAGAGGGAAATATTGTACTTTTTACAGCACTACATTTGTTTGACAGCTGTAGTTACAGATTACTTTTCAGATTAAAATAATAATCGCACAAAATACAATGCATTAAATATCAAAACAGTGTTTTTTTTAAATCTTTTTGCGCGCTGACCCCTTCTACAAAAAAGCAGTGTATAGTTGGGGAGCTTTGTCACATTCTTCTTGCTACACCATTTAAGTTTAACTCTTAACGGATGGGTTGGCTGTAAAACTGAATTCCCCCCTTGGGGACTAATAAAGTTATTTGAATCTGAATTAATCATCTCACAATTCCTCAGATTTTTTTTGGGCCCAGTGGAGGTGTTTAACCAATGGGTTGGAAACTACTGCACCCAACTACCAAACTGTATATAAAGTAGTTTAAAGTATATCCATCTTGACCAGCTATAAGTTAAACAATGCTTGTGCATTGATGCATCCATATCAACATTCTAAAATGTCATATGTATAGTTAACATAAGTCACAATAGTCATTTTTTTACTGCATAGAGTATTTTTAATACTTAATTACTTTTAAAATGACATTTTCCTGATAATTCTGTATGTTTATTTTGAATCTTGTAGTATTTTGATACTGTTGTATTGGTACTTTTACTTAAGAAAAAGGAACTGAATACTTTTTCCACAGCTAATGTAACCAATGAAGTGACAACAAAAAAAGTCTAATTCAGTCAGTAAATCAGTCTACATTGTGGATCAATGTTAAAGCCTGTTATTCATTGAAAACATTTATTACATTTTCATGATGCAAACAAAAATAGCATTCCCGCCCTTGTTGGAACAGCTCATCACGTAGTCATGAGGGAATGAAAGAGACACAAAGGGACAGGGACAAAAAAAGTGTGTATTACGTGCAATTCAATTGTTTCCGTTAAAATAAAAAAACATGACAATCAGCTCTCATTGTAAATTTTGGCATATTTTCCCCTCCTGTTGTACTCTCTGGAATAATGGTTATTAAAAGTCAAAATAACAAGGCATGCATAATAGTTTCTGGTAATGCACATAGAACAAAGGATACCACTTATAAATGCAAAATCCATGTACGATGTTCATGTACATTTCATATATTTATGGTCCCTTTCTTAGAGGCTTCTTAGGCCTATCTACCTATTCCCACTGTGGGACTGTGCCCTCTGTTATCTACCCTTGGTTGCTAGATTCACCCTGTACAAAGGTCTGTGCCAGAAAATATATCTCTAGGATGGACTTCTTACATTGACAATTTCTAGATGTTTAAACCATCTGTTTATTCCTCCCTTTATCTATTACTGTTATTATCAAGCTATCACCAATTTTCATTTAAATAGTTTTCTTCGCATCAACTGACCATTGCGCTATCTAAACGATTTTATCAAACCTTGCCAGGGTTATAGCCCGTATTTTCTATTAAAATTCTTCTCCCATCTGCTATACTACCACCCATGCTTCTCTTTTAAAAAAAAGGGAGCCCAAGCTTACTTGGATCCATTCAATGCCACTATGCCCACAAGATAAAAGTCTGGGACTAGTGTAAAGTATTTAACTTACAAGTAACCCTAAAGAAATGGATGTAATTTCTGATACGCTAAGATAAATGCACTGGTCCATTTTAATAAATGGGTGAAACAGCCACCCGTCTATAAGTCTATAGTAAGGGCTGTATATGTGGCCACAGTTTGTAAAAAAAACAAAAGAAAAAAGAAAAAACGACAAACCAAAACGTGTTGATTAAATACAATGTTGAATGAATGTCTTTACTGTTAAAAAAAAAAAAAAGTGTACTGCAATGTATACAACTATGTTGCTCTCTTTCATTCCTCCAAATAAGTTGAAGAGGGGGAAGAGGCATCAGGGATTGTTGATATACCAATGGAATCATGTACAGATTTACAGTTATAATGCATCTATCATCACACTCAACAGATGGCAGGAAGGGAGGGAGAGAGGGCAGCAAACGACAGACACAACATAGAAAAGATTTATCCGTTTGAATTTGCTGTGGAACCAATGCTATATTACTCTCGTAGAAAAAGACAGAGATGGAAACGAGTGTGTGCGCGCGCGTACAGGTATGAATTCTGTAAGTGCGGAACCAAATGTTCGACCAATATAAGTCTATTGGGATCAAGTTGTACTGGTTTCTCTGAAGGTGGAGGCAGACTTGTTTAACCAAACATGGGGCTGAGTATGATGGTACTGGTGGCAACGGTGGGCGTCTTGAGTGGTTGGGTTTAGCGCCCCCCTGATGGTGGTGGTGGTGGTGGTGTGTTACAGGGCTTGACTGCTTTAGTCGATATACTGGGAGAGCCAGCGGAAGCCCTCACCGTAGCCCTGCCTCTTCAACACACTGCACATGAACACTTCCAGTGGTCTTGTGTTCAGCTCCTTAATGGCAATGGTGCCCTGAGAGAAAAGCAGGAAAAAGTCACACAGTATATATCTACTTTTTTAAATTAGCAAATGTATGCAGTCACTTACATGATTCTGTTTTAAATAAAGGCAGCAGCAGTATTTTATTTCACTGCGACTGCAGGGACTTGAGGCTGCTTTGACACCATACCTGATTAACTTTTTTAATGTCAGTGTATTGGGTTGGGGACTTATCTTACCGTAGTCCAACACTGGATCTTTATTAGGGTTGGGTACCAAAACTTGTGGCCAATATGGCACCGGTTCCTTAACGGCCGTTATCTATCGGACCGAATGACAACGCAGATTACGGCGCCACTTACATGCCTGCACTGCTCTCTGGGGCTCCGACATGGACGTTAGAGGCAACAGAAGCATCACTGCACGTCACGCTAGGTAACACTACAGCAGGTAACTTGCCTAAGCCTACCTTTAGCTGTGTCAGCATGTTTAAGCCAGCTACTAGCTAAACAGTGAAGTGTGGCTGTATTTCACTCAAAGGGATTCCAACACCAACAGTCTGCAGCTAGAAGTAGGCTAGCTGCACCATGGCCCATGCTGTAGTCAGAGTTGGCCTTAGCAATAAACAAGCCATTTTGTGAGCTTTGTTTTTTAAAGTATTGGTTCAGACACCGACACCATTTCAAGTATCGTTTTAGTACCGGTATTGGGAAAAAAACAATTCAAGTCAACAATTCTTATAATCGGATGCCCAAAGAAGGGTAGAATGTACTGTCCCGACAGATAAGTGCTGTGTCCACATACCTTGCCTGTCGTCTGTCCGTACAATCCAAAGAGTTCTCTCAGCTTCTCTTCGCTGATGGCCTCTGGTCTGTCGATCTTGTTGCCCAGGATCAGGATAGGCACGTTTCCGATAGTCTCGTCCGTCATTAATGCCTAGAAGGGTAGACTACGTATTACCATGTGGCTTTCATATTTATCCTTAAAAAGGTGATATAGAAAAAAAAAAAAAAAAAAAAAAAAAATCTACCCTCATATACTGCTAGGTTACACATCAAACTGTGATGTTTTGATGTTTGACTGTGATGAGCGGTGCCTCCTTATTCATCTTACAAAAATGCCATTGAACATTGCTTTGTATTTCATGAGCTATTGTGAGAGCAGAAACATGTACCTTTACCTTCTCTGCAATGGATTTCTCTTTGCACAACTAATAAACATTGGTGGTGACTACTATGCTGGTGCCTTAAACACCAGAAAAGTACTGGACCAATTTTGACAGTTTAGCTGTGTTCTGAATGCTGTCAAAAACACTGCTCTACAGTGTGACGGTGACCTAGCATGTAGCAGGTACTTACATCAAGTTCTGCTTTTGATTCAGCCAATCTGGTGACATCTGCACAATCCACAAGGAAGACAATGCCATTAATGGCAGGGAGGTAGTTTTTCCACACTCTGCGGGCTGTGTGAAAAACAAACGAGAGTTTTACAGTCCGGTCTGTCCATTTAGGTTAGATACATTTTGCATTCATCTACTTATGTTAGACACGTTTTGCATTCACAATGATATATTACATTGACCTTACATTAGCGAGAATATTGGCAGGAGAGAATTTCCTTTTTTGTGTAGCACAAATTGCATGCAGCCTTTTCCCACATGTGGGTCAGATACTGTGTCTGGAAAACTGCTAATAACTCAATCATTTTATTTCGAGATCGTGGCAGCAGTGAAAAAGAGGCGTTTTACTAAAACACACCGTGATCAACGAAACCTAAAAACATTAGAACAGAACACACACATACCTTGTGCGTGGCCTCCAAGGTCGAAGGTGGTAAAAGTCATGCCAGCAATCGTCAGCTCTTCCGAGGCTGGAGGAAGGAATATTTTGTTTTATCATGAACAAATCTGAAAAGTCCAGCAGCTAAAAAGTCACTGACACACAACCGTTTAGTGGATTGGGATGTGCAACATGAGTAAAATTACCAAAATGTTACATATTCATACTCATTGTATACTTACAGCTCATACCCATTCAACAGTGGTTTGTTTAAAAATAGTAAATATAAAATGTCTGACTTTTTCTTCTCCCATGGATGGCCTTCAACACATAACTGAGCATGTGTGGATGTGCATGTGTGTGTGAGAGCAGCACCAACTCACTTGGATGTAAAGTTGGCACATGCTGTCCCAATCTGTCATCTTTAAGCATGTGCAGTAGCGTCGTTTTGCCAGCATTGTCCAGGCCAAGAAATACTAACTTGCCCGATTTCTTATACAGTCCTGAAACAAAGTCAGAAGCATTTCGGAACAAAATTATTATTATTTTATTTTTTTTACACATGGGCTGCATCATATTATACAATGCTTAGTCTTTGGAAACTTCACAAATAAGAAAACGTCTACACATGTGAACTCAGCTGATGAGTCAAGTGGTATTGGAAGGTCTGTCATGGCTTAAAACTTTGGTTTGTATTAAGATTAAACAAGCTCAGACTTGTTCTCAGGCATGCACTGGATATTGATTTCATACGTATAAATAGTTTCTTTGATGCAACAGTGGCTGTGCTCCCCCTACTAATTTTGCCATACTCCAATCTTTATTTCACATTGACACAAAAAACTGACACCACCCTTGCCTTAGTTAAACTGTGTAAATTGAAAAAAAAAGTAGATTTGTAATTCTATGGAGGAATGGCATTAAGTCATAACCTCACAGTAAAACGACTTTAAATTTAAAATGCACAAGTGCTTTCTGCTTCAAAGGGAAGCCAACAAGATTTTACTCGTATTGTCAGTTCTCTTAGATATACTGTGTATCGACTAACTGAATATAGGAAAAAAAGTACCACTCCTTCCTCAATTTTCCTGAAGAGATTACAAGGCTTAGTGTTTACCACTCTTTGAGTCAGCGACGTGATACCAAGTGGATTTGTTAAATTTCTGACTGAGTCAGCTCTACTAGACGTCACATTACTTACAACAGCACAATGCTACCTGTCTGACAGGAAGAACAGGAATGACTGCTTCACAGGGGCAGCTGTTACACATAAGCTTTTCCACCAGATTTCAGATGGACTCATTGATCCCAAATGCATTTAAAAAAAATATATAAATAAAAATAATCTGGGGTGAAAAATCATGTCACATTTCTAAAAGGCATTTCTTTGTGTGTCTTTCATGTTCACATCAACAACATCACATTAGGGTTGGGCAATCGTTTGTTTTTCAATATCGTCATAATCAGAGATCGCATCTGGCTATGGTAGCATTTGTGAGACGTTTCACTACTTCCGTTGTCTGACAATAGTTCTGCTTCTTCCTATCAACTTCTACCAAAGGGGGGTGGATTTGTAGGAACAAAGCCCACTGTTGTGCACAATCTTTAGGACTAAGGGGTAAGACAGACCAGTAGTTGTAACAATTAAAGATGTTCTTGTAATCACTGAAGACAGATTATACTTTAAATCCTCTCTCATATTACCAACAATTTTTTTTAATTTTTTTTTTTTTTTAAATAGCTTTGTGGTTCACACTATGGCAACGCTATTTTGATTATTGACTTAAAATACTAAAGCAGTCAAAATAGTTTGTAGTAACCTTTTAAAGCTTCTGACACAGAACCCATGTTACTTTGAGTTAGCGTGTCTGATGATCACCTGTACTTACCTAACAACTGTAGTACGCTATTGAAACCTATCGAAATCCAATCCAATATGAATGACATATCCGGAGCTGTTGAATCCTGAAAAACAACAAATGGGGAAAAGGCAGATGGGATATGTTATTTTGGCTGTAAAATCCATCATTATTTCACAACAAGTGAACAAAAACAAAGCAAGATGGTGCCATTAAGCGTCCTGATAAAAGTTGTCTAATGGTGCCTTTTCCCATTACTTTACCATGGATGATTTGTCAACTTTTTGTACGTAGGTTGTTGCTGATGTTATCCACAACAGAATACTGAAGTGCAAAGAGTTGTCACAATAGCTGACATGACACACGCGTACAATCTCTGCTGAAATCTTAATTAAAACTGCAGGCTGTTCACGTTTCCATAATGCTCCAAAGTTCACATGCTCGAAACACTGGACTATAGGGAAAGGTGAAACTTATTGTGTAATATTTTGATTTCAAATCTTAAGAGTAAATATAAATTGGCAAATTCCTGTACATATGGTAAGATTACATTTGATCCTACTGATGAGGATACTGTCTTAATGGTGAAATTGCTACTTACTAAAAAATATCCAGTTTGAGGACAACTTTTTTTCCAGTGACATTGATGGCCTAAGCTACGACTTAATATTCATATTTATTACATGGCTTGAGTCTACAAGGGGAAGTACCTGAAAACAACTAGACACAAGAGTATCAGACAACAGAAGACAGACAGTGAGATCAATAGGAACCAATCAGAACCCCACAACGCGAACCTCATAAAAACGCCATGAATATGCAGGCTGTCTCAACCTATCAGATAGATATTGGCAGCTGGTGATAAGAACAATGACTTGCTATCTACAGCCAATGATTAGCTTGTTCCAGTGGGAGTCTTTGGACAGCAGGACAGGAGATTCACAGCACTGATCACAAACCATCTGACAGCTTTTCAGCAGACAACATGAGTGTTTCGATCGACACAACCCATCTGCAAGGGCCTTGGAAATGAAGCCTCATCTTAGCCTTTCACGATAAGCTAGCCTCATTGTATTTTAATCAAAACAAAATGGATCTGAGATTGGACCTGCTTTAACGGTGTCAAGTCAACAGCTTCCTGACTAACTACACGCAACAGCTTGTTTTTGCTCAACCTTTTATTTACAAGTGTGTTTACTCCCCATAAAACCATTATATTTGCTACATTAGAGACACTGTGCATCGGTTTCCCAACTTCATCTCATTTCCTCGCCTTTTCTCTGCGACCTGACATCAGAACAAGGTAAGCTGGTGCCGAACTCTGGCACTAGTTACGTAACATGCAAACAACTCCAGGGTTAAAGTATAAGGTAGCCAAAGGTCAAGACCACACAAACCCAGCTGAACTACACGTCAGCTGCGGCTACAATATAGTCCCATATGCTCATACGCCTGCTACAACACTGTGGGCTGGTGTTACAGACTGATGCTCCCACATGTGGCATGATGCAGCTGTGAATATGAAACAGTTTGACAGTAACGGACAACAACCACAGGCACAAATGGGCTCACATAAGACAAATGAGTTTAAAACATGTGGCAATGAAAATGTTTGCCTAAAGGAAGCAGCCTTAACCTGTGTCAAGGGAAATGACATTAAAGTGACAGTAATAAAATGTGTAAGAAAAACAATGCTGGCTGCCAAGTTAAGAAAATCAAACATGCACAGGAGGACTTTAGCTAGAAATGCCCCCAGAGCATTTCATCAAGACACATCTGTTGTGAATGAGGTAGATCAGATTAGCTTTTAATCATTATTTCAAGTTAACACTTTCAGCACAGGATTGTATGACTGAATAGTGTACTTGCTCAAAATTCACAACGTTGCACATTTTGACAGTTCACAAAGTAAGATGATCAATGACAGGACATTTTTCCTTGAGAAGATATGGTATCTATCAATTTACATCTACTGTACGATTTCAGGCAGGTGGTGTGAATCAAACATGTCATGAGAAAATTGTGAATCATAATATAGTGAGTGACACTAAATGTGATTTGACTTGGTTGTCACAACCACTGTCAACTTAGCACCGTAGTTAGCAAACATCCAATGTTACCTTAAAGGCTAATGTTGGATGATTGATTAAATTTTATTTATGGATATAGAAGACAAAACAAATCAATACAAGGGACAACATGTAAAGTGTAATGTAAACCCTTATTTCCAACATGGTCTCTGATGTCATAGAAAAAAAACAATAAGCAACAGAAACCAAGGACATTCTATAAATGACAAACAAAACAAAAACAACTTAAAACAAAAATATAAAACAAAAATGAACTTCAAATACTGGTCTTTGTATCTTCCTTTTCTACACAATAGTTATGTCCTAAAAACACTAAAAGCACTAAATTAGATGCAAATAACAAAAACGCAAACGACAAACCGCCCAGGACCTGCCTGTCCGATTCTAATTGGCCATCTTTAGCCCAGAGATGAGCCCAGACCTGACCTTTAAAAACTTTTAAAGGTTTTGATTGCTTGATATTTAGTGGAAGGCTAAAAACTAGCTCCGGGTTACTCAGTTTACTCGCTGCACCTTGCATTATTGCACACTAGCCCTGGTGTAGTGACCATGCTGGGTATGTACCATGGCTATTTGTGAGCCCACGCATTCAGGTGCTGCTAATTATGTTAAACATATGGTTATGTTTCAGCTGTTCCACCCTGAGTTGTACTGGAAACAGGCCCACCTTCTTAACGTTACATTGATGGTTGGTCTCCGACAGGTTCCGCGTTGGCAAAAGAAAACTAAAAAGGGCCCAAATATAAGAATGACAAGTCATATCAAAGTATAACACATAAGTAAATTGTCATTTAACAAAGCTTGGGTGAGGCCAACTAGTAGGTTGGCTAGTAGGTTGGCTAGCAGGAAGCCACTAGCTACGTGTCATATTCTGCAACAGGCGACGTTGCATCGAGTGGTTACTGGCTAGCTACGTGAGCTAAGCAGCAGTTAGCTAGCTAGAATAAATAGCTACTCCGCCGATGTACTAACAACACCGGAGGCTTGTAACGTTAATAGTCCGAGTATTTCCCTTCCAATAATAAGTATGAATATTGAAATAAATATAAGAGCGGGTCAACTTCAGTTTATATCAAGCTCGAAGCTCTTCGATAATAAGAGAGTTAGCTAGCCGACTTGGTGTTAGCAATGCTAAGGTAGCATCGCTAGCAGCCGGGATAATTTGCTAGCGGAGATGCCGAACATAAGATTCATTTCTGATTATTGTTAATAAAATGTATTCAAAAACTTACCCTTTACTTATGTGTAGAATAATTTACCGAGTGTGTTTGCTCTTTTAGTCATGTAAATTGGTCTCCCGGTCAAAAAGAGAGCCTGCGAAATGCCAGGTCTTCCTCTCCTTTTTCGTGTTTTGTTACTGAGCCACGACACTGCAATGGCTGTCCAGCAACTCCCCAAAAACCTGCCCAGCCGCTTCCTGTTTATGTTCCACAATCATCTTTCCGGCAAGGGAACTGAAATAAACCTAGTGCCTGGCATTCTTCTACTTTTATGATTTCCACACACATATTTTTCATACAATATTTGGAAATATGGAAATTGTTAAGAAAATGAAGTTGCAAATGCTATTGGAGTAAGGTACAGTGTAAACATAAGTAGCAGCAGTAAACAAGTGGCTGAAACATGTCAGACTACAATATTGTCAGGTATTGCTATTATTAACTAATAAATTATTGCACCAAGTAATTATTGCATTGGTGTATTTGGTGCATACATTAACATACTAAAAAGGAAATAAACAATATAGCAAAGTACTGCAACAGTCAAGAACATACAGTACATACAGAATAGATATATCATGATAAAAAGTGTGTAAAAAGACTATAACAAAATAAGAAATATGTACATTATAACAGTTTTAGAAAGGGAAAGAAGTAAGGCTGTACGGTTTAGTGCAGTGTGTGCAAAAATATTGATCATTGGATGTTTAAAAGTTCACAGTTATGTAATATGTGCAGTTAAATATCACTTCATATAGGAGGAAATTACTCTGGCGATCGTTAGAATTCTTTATGGAAAGATTACCGATCTCGCTGACATCCAACTAAATGAGAAAATGCTTAAAAAATACGGATTGTACATTCAATATACATATTGCACTCTCTTCTCGTGTTTCCAGTACAGTGGAAAACCCAGAGCACAGGAGGAAATGCCACGTGTACATACTGCGCATGCCCGACGAGTTTTACGCCGATCCTGCTGGGTGATCCCAACTTCCGGTGAAAGAGGAGAAGCGTCTCACACGATTACTCTAACAAGGCCTATCGTTACTCACCCGTAGGTAGTTGAACGGGGTATCGGTTGTAGCCATGGACCTGTGATCGCCAACAAGTCAGCTAATTAACTTTTTAAGAAAGTAGAAGACGTCACCATAGACGCCGCTTTGACTAAACGTCGCCAGAGCCACAGGTTTGAACGTTACCCCGCTACTGCCAGCTAGTTAGCCAGCTAAAGACGCAGCTAACGTTAGCTTTTCGCCAACCAAGCGCCTCTAAATTAAGTCCTGGTGTCTATTTCAAGATGTCAACTGCGGGATTTAACTCTCAGAATGGGACAGGGGCAGGACAGGCATATGCGAACGGTGAGTAACATTCAAATGTAAGTAAAGTTAGTTCAAGGCAAAGTAGCTAACAAGAGCTAACTCGCTAAACGCAAGTAATAAGCTGACACTAGCAGCAGTTCTTGGCTCTTGTCTGTGTGGCTATTTGCTAAGTGTGCTAACTGGCTTGCTTAGGAAATTAAGGTAGCCAAGCAAGGGCGAGCTGTCATGTATAGTTAATGTTACACAGGGACAGCTGCGGTTAATCTGGACCTGTCTTAACGTTAGCTAAATGGTTGCTATCGGTAATGTAACTAGCTATAACGTTACCTGCCTTGGTCAGAACCACAATGAGATGTATTGCCAAAGTAAGGTTAAACTTGCATGGAATTTGCCTTGGTGTGTTTCGGGCATACAATACACATAAAAAAAATGGAATAAACAATACAGCACAGTATTGTAACAGTCAATACTTTAACTATAGAATGGATGAGTGTTAATGTAACCTGTAGTGACTATGGCTGGGTTGAGTCCGAGTCTTTGGTAACTACATTTTACCAGTGCTACTTTTTGATTTGTCGAGTTGGAAAACAAACCGAGAGGTCAACGGGCATCATAACTTTTAAGACAGGTGTCGGGTTGTTCCATCTTCTCCCAGTAAACATAACGGTCATGATATGATCACGCTGTCAACGTAGCACTTGTTCTCCTGTCCAGCTGTTCAGTTAGCCAGAACCTTTCCTGTCATGATAAAATATGTAACGAGCTTTAGCTTGTCTTTTCGCGTCTGTCTCCTTAGAGTTTTTCCTCTACACTTTAACATTCCCATTGGATTTTCCCATCTGCAGGTTTATTAGTTCCCTCACTGAATTGTGCAATACTGATCTTTTTAGCAGGTTAAATAGCTCGGGTGTTTTTGCTATTGACGTTATTGTACATGTGGCAAATTGGGGATGATCCAGATATGTTGCTGCAGATCTTTCTGTAGGCTCATCTAATTACTTACTTCAACTTGAGATTACTCCAACATTTTTTATCAGGTTTCCCTTGAATGGTGAGGAAAAACACTCTGTGACATCTGACAGAAGTCTGATTATGTGCAACCTTCAGAAGCGTTTCTTGTTGATGCATGGAGGAGCTCTCTTGTACTGTTCAGATGAAGCAATTTATTTATTTATTTATTTATTTATTTATTTATTTGTTCACTGCATTCCCCAATAATCATATTCCCATCTCCCTTGAATCAGATGGGTCAATAAAGGATGTTAATCCAGCTCTGTTCTTTGACCTCTAATCAATTTGAAAACAATGTGTTACTGACAATAGGAACAAACCATGAAAACATGTCACTAAAGCTGGATGGGATAAGTTTTCAGAACAATGCTTGTAAATTCATTGTTATCATGAGATCTTTAATGCGAATGAACAATTCAAATGGGAGGAAATATCATTTGTGTCGGTACCAAAATTCTGAAAGCGTGCCGGTACTCATTTTTCCACAGTACCGTAGGTACCGGGGGATGCAATCCTTCCGGACCTGACGGGGACAGTATATACACCTAACGTTAAAAATGTTCTAGACTGCCGCTAAATGCTGAAGAAGAACAAACCGCAAGTGAGTTGATTTCTCTCTGCCGTTGTCTATTACAACCTAACGTGTTTTCTGATAGCCTCTATAACATCAGTTAACTTTAACCTGCCCGGTTCTTTTTGAAAAACAACAACGGCAAAGAGAAACGGACGTAAATACTGTAAACGTGCTTGCTGTCTGGGAGTTCCAGGTGAGCTCATGAAAGACTTACCGTACGCTGGATGTGGGGTGAGGCCAGGCTTCAAAGCAACGGGCTGTGGGGTCCAGAAGACTGATGTGTTTGTTTTTGTAAATCATACTCTCCTTGCCCCCTCAAATCCACACCATAACAGAAAGCTGAAACTAAAAGAAAACACTGAAAGAAGAATGACATGACGCCAAATGTTTAAATAAAGGAATTAATGTTTAAGTATTATATTCCCCCCCTCCCCCCCCTTTATTTATTTATTTATTTATTTTTTTTTATATATATATATATATATATATATATATATATATATATATATATATATATATTAAACACACAGCGTGGTATGGACTTTAGTATCGAGTGTTGTGTACTTTTGTTGGTATCGCTACCGAATACTAGATTTTTGGTCTTGTGACATCCCTAACTACCAGAGGACCTCATGTGATTTAGTAAATACCCCCCCACATCTGTGTTTTGTGCAGCACAGCGAGTATTTTACTTGAATTTACTGAACTTATCCCCCGCATATGATGTCAAGGTTCTGTTAAAACTTTCAATTATAATTGCCAACGCAGTAAATTAAACCCCAAATCACAGAGATGCAGATTCACACAGGACTAATATTATCACACAACCACTCTGTTTGGTGAAATCTGGTAGGTCATTTGTGGTGGAATTTTTTTCCTTGACAAATTACAGACATGGCAGATTTGCACGGGATTGAGATCACAGACAACCTCCGCAGTTATTACAAACTACTAGAGGTCCCCAGGTAATACAAGTCCCATGCAAATAGGGTTATACACCCACTTGGTGTTAATGTGGCCAATTTTTAAATTACCTTCCTTTTTATGTTTAGGTTTTACCTTTCATTGGGTTGATTTGTGATTGGCAGATAGTTCTAATTCCACATCAGGCTTTTTGATTGAACAAGAGCTGTTGCTGACTAGGAACTTCTTACAATTTCCCTTTTCTCGGGAAGGACAAAGATTTGAGGTGGATTATGTTCCTTTCATCTATCTTTGCTCATTGAGAGAGTTTAATCCCTTCTCACTCTGAAATTCATTTAGCTTTGCTTTCACGTATATAGTATAGGGCTAAGTAGATATGGGTGAATCTGTTTGCATAAATGTAATCATTTAAGGTGCAAACCGCTATACATTGGTGCTGCAATTTAAGCTGTTGCCTGTTAGATTGTTATATAGATAACACATTTTTTTATATGAATTCTCACTCTTTCTTTTTCCTACAGACGAGTAGATTAGTATTTGAGATCTGTTTTTTTGCTGTTGGCAACATCTTGCGTCATCTGCTATTTCAAAAAGCGTGAATCCTGTTTTGATATTTGGTATGACACCATGATTCTTGGTATTGATTTGACATTCAGGAAGTTGAGAAACAAATGCCACGTTTTAGCCTAGTATCTGCACAATATACAAGTAAAGAATTGTTAATTGTGCAGAAGTGTCTGTGGTTTACTACTACTAAGGTCAGACTTGGCTTAAAGCCCCACACTCACTGTCACAGTGGACAGATCATGGTGAATTACACTCAGATAAAGGGATTAGACCCTGGGCTGTTACTTCATTGGTCATTTGGTGGATCTAAGTGGTTTTCACTTGGTGTTCTATAAGTACTGTGCCATCTGTTTTTCATTTACCTTTTTAAAACTGTGCTTCAGATTTAAACCCAAAGACTTGCTTGTGACACTTGAATCACAAAAAAAAGCCCTTTTCAGACATGGAATCTGTAACATTGCTGGCTTCGTCTTTCTGGGAAGCTAATGTCTTGGCTTTTGAGCTTTTGAACTGGAGAGCTGCAATCCTAGTTCAGATTTTGGCATCTGGCTCACGAGGGAGTCAAACAGCCCTTTTTCTTCCTGCCACAGTGGCAGCACGGTTGGAGAACAGTTTGAAAGTAAGGGTGTTTTCACACCAGTTTCATCTGACTTTTGGTTTTGTTTTCCCCCTTGGTGGCTGTAGCCAGGTGTGAAAAAGATGCAAAAGAGCATACAAACTGTAGTAGCAGCAGCAGCATCTATCTGGACAATTGAAAAGCAATGTTTCTTTCACAGAAATATGTACTAGTCCAGAACACAAGACTTTCTTCCTTTCTCGCTCATGCCCCAGACACATCTGACCAATAAGCAGATTGAACGTTCTCATGTGGTCTCAATAGGATTTTGAATCTTGAATCCGTATTTAACCTGGAGCTGACCTGTAAAATTGCCGGAACATTTAAGAAATTAAGTGTATGTCTTAAAGGGCTCAAGTGTCATCTTGATGGATGGACTTGTGTTGTTTTGAGTAAAAGAAATATTCAATAACTAAATAAACATAGGCCTGTTGTTTTTGATCTAGGTTCTCTAACATGCCTGTATTTTTCATTCTCTCTTTTGCAGGTCCGTCACAGAATCCAGTTGGCCTGCAGCAGCTGCCAGGGGTCAGCTATGGCATGACTCACCAACCAACCTACAATCCAATGCAGGGCAAAGGTCCCGCACCCCCCGGCACTGGACTCCCCTCTGGGCCATACCAACCTGTTCATCCAGTTAGCTCATACCAGCCTGGCCCACCACTCAGTTCCTACCGAGCTCCTTCAGGCCAGTCACTGTTGAGCAGGCCTCTAATGGGAGGCCCTCCATCCCATACCCCTCCTCAGTCTGCCAGCCCTGGTCCTAGGCTGCCCCATGTACAGGCCACACCTCCCCCTCCTGCTGTGTCTTCTAGTAGCTACTACCCAAACCCCCGGCAGCCGCAGCCCATGGCTCCAGCATGGCACTACAACACAGCTCCCCCACCAATGGGGCAACCCACTTCCATGAGCATACCTCCCCACGGCCCCGTGCCTAACCACGTAAACCCAGCTGCAAGCTCGACACAGTCATCGGCACCTTACAGCCCTGCACCACCAGCCCATGTGTCCCATAGTGTCACCCAGCCCCCAGGCCCAGGGATGCCCCACACCTCTCTACACGGATATACCCAGCCAGGTAGGAACACAAAGGCTCTGCTGAAGTCTAAACTGTACCATCTATATGCACGATACAATTGTCAAATGGAGGATTAGATAATTACAAGGTGAAGTTGGGAGTGAATTGGACTCTAATGCAGGCACTCCTTGGATCACATCAATAAAAAGATGAATCATCCTTTCAAGTTTCAATAAATCAGACCAGTGAACGTTAGCCCTGTAACTTTAATTGCAGGGTCCCCATTACTTAATTACTGTAAGATATCCACCACATTCTCCTTCTAATAACCTCTCTATAGCACCTTTACTCTCTCTTTCCTTTTTTTCGTCATCACCATTTTAATTGACGTGATACAGATATGCATGTCAAGAATGCTGATATGTTGGAGCTGGACCTTGCCCTCTGTTCCTACTTTGAACATGTCTCTGGCTCCCTCCCAGGCACAGGCTCGTTTACTCTGAATTTGTACAAAGTTCAATTCAGAATTTTATTGTTTAAATGTGATTCTTATGTAGCAGCATGACATGGCTTTTAGGACAAATGCAAATTTTACTTTCAATTTCTGGTCCAGGGTGTATTGCTAAAAT